>NC_133651.1:248958594-249247382 GCF_009905375.1 Apium graveolens | reverse complement strand
CTCAACGTCCGAGGCTGAATATATTGCTGCTGAAGCTGCTGTGCTCAGATCTTGTGGATTAGGAACCAACTACGAGACTATGGCTCTGTATTGAACAAGATTCCTATTTTATGAAACCACAAGTGCAATAGCCTCACCACAACCCTGTGCAACACTCGAGGACAAGCACATTGACATCAGGTATCATTTTTAAGAGAGCACGTCATGAAGGTACTGTTGAACTATTTTTTGTTCCAACAGAACAAATAGCAATATTTTCACTAAACCATTGACGAATCCATATTACCAGATTAGTTGGTAAATTGGGCATGTTGAATAGTTTTAGTGATTAATTTAGTTAATATCTGAGATCTGTCTTGAATGAATTTACAAATGAATTTTCATAATGAAAAATTCATTTGCAAATTTATGTTATCATTTTATCATATTTCTTGCTTATTTCTATGTAATATATATTATCTTATCTATTTTTATTTTCCCTTCTTGTTAATTTAAAATATCTCAGAATATTTTATTTTCTCTAAAAATATTTTTCGATTTTTATTTGCTAAAATTCACAAAATCTATTTTTGGAATAAAAATAATAAATTCTGATATATTGTCTTTGGTTCTGTAATATTATAGTCGTATTTCATTTTGCTATTTGTTATATAATTTCTGTACATATTTGAGTGTCTTCTACTGAAATGACAATCGGCAAGACAATTGAAATTGTCTTGCTGAAACATTCAGTACTTATATATATATATACTTATTTTCATATTAATTCTGTGTGAAATCCTTTTATTTCCAGAATGACAATCGGCAAGACATTGAAATTGTCTTGCTGAAAGTCATTTGCGAATATAATTGTCATTTCATTGTTTTTCAGTATAGTTTTCTACTGGCAAGACAATCGGTATGACTATTGATTGTCTTGCCAGTTATAAACATTATATATATAGATATTATTTTATTTTACTGGTATGACATCGGTATGACTATCATATGTCATACCAGTTATATATTATCACTTGTTTTAATTTCTTATTCTTTGCGGTTATTTCTTTTCTTTTGCCTGGTATGGACAATCGGTATGACAATCCAGGATTGTCATACCAGCTGGTATATAAAGGCGATTTGGTGTTTTTTTTAACCATCACAACCGTTTTTTACTGTTTCTTTCAAAAATTCGAACAGTTTCCTCATTCTCTCTCTTCGATCAAAAACATCTTCAAATCTGTTTGATTCTCCTTTGCTCGAGTTTTTTACTCAGCTTACTAATTCATCACTTTGTGGTATATACATACAAGTATAACATACAAAGGTTGCTGTTGAATTTTTATTAAATCTCTATTTTATTTCGATTTGTGTTTGTTGATTTGAGCATTTTTATTCTTATTTTAATTTCTGATTTGTGTCGTTTGGTCTTTCAAAACTGTGTTTGTGAGTTAAGAATTTAACGAGATACATTTCTGTCTAAATTTTTTCGATTATAATTAATTTAATTCGAATTATTAAATTAATTTAATTAATCGAATTTTTCTTAATATTATTCTTAAAATTCTGAAAAGCGTGTGTCTTATTATTATTTTAAAAGGCTCTCAATTTCCAAATTGTCACGCATAATCAGGTTGGTCTTTTTAATTCCGGAAAATGGATGTTGAAAAATTTAAGCCATGATTGATTTTACAATGACCATTCGATTGTTAGCTCTTGCTATTAAATCAATGTTATTTAAACGGCGATCTCCGTTAGACTGATTTGCACAACTTCCTACTGTGGCCGATGATTCAAAAATCTTTTTCATTCACCGTCGCAAACACACAGTATGTAGTTGATGAAACAGTCGTAATCGTGCGGTTAAATTTTTCCACTAGACAATTTCTGTAATTTTACCCTCTGAAAATGATATCAACAAATTTTGTTCAATGCTATTCACTATCAGGGGGTGATCAATTTAACCAAACTTTCTAATCAAATTTGGTGTCTGAATGGGATATTTTCTTCGATACACTTTCCAAAGTGTTTGCCAACTGCACAAAATCCAATTTTTATAACATCACTTCCAACTCTGCAGTATATTGGTCTTGCGGTTGTTTTCAATCAAAGGATCAATTTTGCAAACTACTGTTTTTCCCATTCTCTAAGACGTCTAACTTCTGCTTTACGTGATCATTCTACAAATCGTAGGGTATCATGTTACTATGCTCGTTTTCTCATGCTATATAGCAGATCATCTACTCACACCTGAACACAAAGCCTTTTTGCTAACTCTGCGGTAACCGAAAACCCCCTCCAGTTAGCAAAAAGATTTACACTCCTCGCAAGACACAACCTTCAAATTCATGCAAGTTCCAGTACTTGTATCTGCTTTCATGGCCACTTATATTCCTTTACCTATTGTCAATCTTCCCGGCCTGAACAGCAACCTCAACCTCCAGTGGTACAAGCCCACCCAGGCTCTTCCATTACAGGTAGTAATTTCTGTTAGGTCACACGTTCACTATAGAGTGGGGTGAATACGTGTTTATTACAATCAAATCAAACTTCAAGAACTTATGTAACAGAAAACAAACTTTATTAAACAATAAACTCTGTTACAATCTGGAACTGTTATCTCTCAGTGATGAACAAAATACACGAGAGCTTCTAGAGTTATATTAAATAATATTCTCGATAATGATAACACATCTAGTGTAAACTCTATTTCTGTGTTTATATGACTACACAGTTACAAGATATTCGCTAATTGATATGGAATATAATTCTGCTTCCTAAAATATATCAATCAGATATCTTCTATTCAAGTATTCCATTCTTCACGGAATTCCTTCTTCTGCATATCTCTTCTTATGTTTATCTTGATCTTCTTAACTTTAATCAGCTACTGTCCTTATCTGATCATCCTTCAGCACTTAAGTTCTGATATCTATCTCCTGATGACATAAGTACTGGATATCCCTTAAGTTCTGCCTTCCAGTATAAGTACTGATCAGTTAAGTACTGATTTGTTCTGTTCAAATAAGATCTGAAATCTAAACATAAAACATATTAGCCATGACATTATCAAATATATCTAACAATCCTCCCCCAACTTGTAAATTAACAAAATATACAAGTTAAACAGATATTTGATGATGTCAAAAACATTAAGTACAAATGCATGAGAAATAGACAAGATAACTACAACTTACAGTCCTTAAAGTTTTTACCAATTCAACTTCTGATAACAACTTCAATCGGTATAAATATCAGAATTTAAGCAGTTGTAGATCTTCGACTTGGCTTCATCATTTTCTGATCTCTCTGATGTCAGGAGTTGTTCTGAGATAATCTTTCAACAGACATTTCTCAGCATATCTGAGTTCATCAATCATTCTCCGTTTAACATCTTTAAGCTCTGCAGTATCTCACAGTTTGAAATATTGCAGCGCTGAGATCATTAATCTTTGCTTTTCTCAACTCCCGATCTAGTCTTATAACATAAGCCTTTATTAGACTCTAGATTGAATTCAAGCCCCTTAATACCAAGATATGTTCTGATCTGTGCAGTATTAGGCTTCATATCAACAATATCACCATTGTGATTTCTGTACTTTGGAACATATCTGCTGTCAGACTTAACAGAATAAAGTCTTTTCTGTCTCTGAATCTGTTCCTTTAAGTAGTTTGCAGCAGTCTCTGTTATTCTGTCATCCACTTGAAAGTAAGAACAATACATGCTCCAATTCTTCAAAATACTTCAACGGAATGGCATTTTGTCTTATATGATAAACCCTACCATCTGTCATGAAATACAACATGATGTATTCTTTCAAGTAGGTATGGTAAACCATCTGTACAGATTCTAGTTGATTCAATCTCTCAGGAGTTGCTCCAATACCTGGTTCACACAAGGAAGTTGGATCATCAGTAGTGTTGTGTACTCTTCTTTCATCAGCACTTCCCAATCCAGTTTTATCTCTAGCTTCCTTTCCAGTAACTACTCTTGCTTCAAAACCACTTGCAGTAGTCTTCAAAGGTTGAGTCTGTTTTGCTTTAGTGAATCCTGGTAGGAGTGTATTTGATCTTCCTTCTGATATCAAGTTAACTTGAGCTGTGTCAGAGGTTACTTGCTTCTTCTGAATATCAGAACTTACAATTTCTTGACTCTGAACACACTTGAGCCATGTCAGAGGTTGTTTTAAGAACTTTCCTTGAAGTCAGAGCAAGATTATCTTTTTCCAACAGTAATTTCTTCTTCCTCAGGAGGTACATAAGGCTTGATAGGTTCACCAACCTTTTCTTTACCCTTGGATCTTGGATCTATCTGTGGTTGTGATCTAGCCAAGGTTTCTTCAGTATGTATCCTTTCTTTGATCACAATGCCTTTAGTTTTGGAAGTAACTTTTTACCAGAAGCTTCAGACTTAGATGTGACTTTCTCTGATTTAAGTCTGGCTTCTTCTTCCTTTAAACTTTCCAAGTCCATCCCTGGATTTTCTTGAAGAAATAACTGTCTTGACATTTCCTCATCAAGATCTAGAAGTTCATCAGAACTTATCCTTTTACCAGCAGCAGAACTTATTCTTTTCCCAGTATCAGAACTTGTTCTGTGACTAGCTTGTCTTGATTGTAAACCTTCTACCTTGACTATGACCACTACCCATTCCAGAGTTCCTTGGTCATCTTTTTCCATCATCCTTTCCTTGCAGTGACTTGTTGGTTTGCATTTGGACTTAATTACCTTCTCCCCCTTTTTTGGCATCAGCAGGTAATAAAAGAGAGATATAGTAATTCCCACTGAGGGTCTGGATTTCAGTAAGTTGCGATTGCTGAGAAGCTTGATTTGTCAGAATTTGAATCAATCTGAGCTTGTTGCTTCTCTTGAGTTTCTCAATATAAGCAACCCTGTCAATGGTAGGTTGGAAGAACTTTTTCTTATCAAGTTTCCAAACTTGTTCCTGTTTAATAAAGTTCTCCTGAATCTTGTGTAGCTCTGCATGAGTATTGGAATGAAGACCTTGTAGATGTTTAGTACTCAATGCAGTGACTCTAAGCTGGGTTTTAAAATCATCAGAATTTAACATTTCATCAGCTTTAGTCAAGTGCTCAGCAAGATGTAAAGCATTTGGAACACATGAAACTGAGTTCCATTCCTTAGTCCACTCCTGACCTGCAGGAGTTTCACTCCAAGGTACTGGGGCATCCCTGATAACAAACTCCTTTAACAGTTCAGACTTAGGAAGAGTCAGTGGAGGAGTATGTCCTGAAGTACCTGCTGCATCAGCATCTACAGTTGTAGCAGCTTCACCAGTATCTCCAACATTTGCAGCATCAGAACTTAAAGAATCAGTATCTTCTGATAAGACAACTGTGTGAGTAGCAATGGAGGCTTCAACATCCTCTAATTGCTGATCTGATACTAAGTTCTGATCAACAGCCATATCCTGATGCTCACCTAAAATCTGATCATCATCTTGATGCAGAGAAGGTGATAGTGATAACTCAGGAGTTTTGAACAGCATCAGTAACAGGTGTTGTGGAAGGATTATTTGTTGTTGGAGCTTCTAACAAAAGTATTTCAGGCACAACCAAGTTCTGAATATCAATTTCAGCACTTGTGCCTGGATCAACAAGAGATATAGAAGGTGAATTAGCCTTGTCAGATACAGGTTCCTTAGATGGAGTTGATGGAGAAGAAGTGACTGGAGCAAATTCCTTGTCTTGCGAGATCAGAGATTCCTGATCCCCTTCCTTAGCTGCTTCCTCCTCATCATCTGAAACTGGCCTCTGTGCCCTCTGTTTCTTGTACTCCTTGTTGATTTGGATTCCTTGGGAGTTGCAAGAAACCGTCATACGTCTAAGCCTCTTGAGAAGCCTAGAACCCCCAATTGCAGAATCCTTCTGAGAAGTTGCCTTCTCAGCTTCATAAATCATAGGTTCTGAAGATGGAATCTGATCCTCAGAATCTGATTCATCTCTCAAGTAATCCTCCGCTTCTTCTGAGATGCTTGAGGAACAGTCTTTGTTCTCTTTGGCTTAGAGGATGTAGGCTTCACAGTAGGTGCTGAAGAAGAAGGTTGAGCATTCTGTGAAGTGGAGAGATAGGATTTGAGATAAGTTCTGAGGGTAGGTTGAGTAGAATGAGAGGTAGGGACTGAGGTTGATGGATTTTGGTTATGGTGAGTTGGTTGAACATTGAGTAAACAGATTTGTAAGTAGCTGGATCAGCATTTACCAGAATCTGTTTCACAGACTGAGGAATCTGTAATTGTCTCACCATTGATTTCTTTGTGTCAGCATTTATCAGGTCGTTAAAGTACCTTTTTGCAACCTTAAAAGGTGGGGTTTGAGTGCTGACTAACTGGGGTTCAGCAGTACAATACGTATAAATAAGTTGACAGAATCTAGCAAAATAAACAACATCTCGATCCTCTGTCATCCTATCCCCAATAAAACCAATTATTCCAGTTGCAAAATCAAAATGAGTTTGATGGATAATAGCATACCCGATATGCTGACTCAGAATTGGGATGGCATCAAAATTTGAACACTTGTTGCCAAAGGCCTTGGTGATGCAATCGAAGAAGAAACTCCATTCTCTTCTGATATTAGCCCGTTTCAATTGTCCAAGTTTCGTCAGACTCTTTTCATATCCCAATTCAGCCATTAACTCCCGAAGGGCTGAGTCCTCTGGAACTGAGAAAGTACAATCCTCTGGAAGATGTAAAGCCCTGCGTACTGTACCAGGAGTGACTACAAAAGATGAATCACCCACTTGGAAGATAATACTGGGAGTTCCATGGTTACCACCATCATCAAAAACGCCAGTCCTCCAGAACCTCAGAACTTGTTGACTTGAAAAGAATTCAGGCTGAGTTAAGGCGTACCCAACCTCACTATGTGCAAGAAGATCTTACACAAAATGCAATTTAGATGGAGCTTCAGTATGATCAAGAATTGCAGCATAGTTGTTTGGAACGAACTTTGCTCCATCAATGATTAAATCCTTTGGTGCCATGTGAAAAAATATTGAAATTCAAGTATACCTGTTAGGTGTTTGAGATAATGTCTGTATGAAAAACCAACGTGAGAAAGAATGAGAAAGAGAGTAAAAGTAAGAAGAGAGATAAAGTATTAAGAAAGTAAAAGATTAAAGAAATCTTCTCTCTGTTGTTCTTATACTCGAAGAAAAATGTTACCGTTGGACACCTGTCAGACATGCAGTAATAACGGATAGTTACTGGGCTCGAGAAAACAGGAATGATTACTTATCCAGTTGCCTTGTTTCAAGGAAAAACCATTTCAGTTATCAAGAGACACAGTTTTAATTCAAAATTAAAACCGTTAGCACTGATTGAATTATTTTTCACTGCAACATTAATATTCTGAAAATGAATCATGTTAAAAATGACCTAGATAATTAAGTGCTGACAAAGAATCAGAACTTAAAGAAAGACAAAATTTAAATGGTCATCAGAATATCAAGCAGGATTTAACAACACAGATAAAATAACTCAGAGACAAAATCTTGAAGTAAAAACAGTTTTCATTAATATATCAAGTCAATACATATATGAAATAGAAATTACATCAATACAAGATTTTCCCTAAGCTTCTAATCCTATCATCAACAGCTTTAGTCCTAGCTAAGAAGCCTGACAAAGCTGAGGATGAAGAAGAACAGGAAGAGGACGAGATTAAGTCATCCTCCTTTTCCTATCTTCGACAAACAAGATGGCGAGTCGAATGATTCGCTCTTGCTGACGGATACGACGAAGGTGAAGGTCTCTTCGAACGGCCACCAGATCACGTTTGATAACTTCTGGAAATTGAATCCAGAGATTGTGAGGGATGTTGGTGATAGGGTAGGGAGTTGAAATTCCATTCAAAAAGACATGCACAGTCTCATCACCGTAATTGTAGAACCAGCCAAATTCAGCCATTTGTGATAGTAAATGAAAAACAAGACTGAATTTGTGATACAAGTGTGATGAGAAGACTAATGTGAAGTGGCTGCATATATAGGCAAGAGAATGCCAAGAGACACAAAGATATTGAATGCAGACAGGTAGAATTAATTCTACCTCGTCTCCCTAGATTTTGAAAAAGAATAACAGTCATTGAAAAGAATGTGCACATGTAACAAGAGTGAACTGTTCAAGGATGAGTGCCATTATGTTTTAACCATAGACTATTAATCTTCCACTTCAACATTTCGAAATTAATCTGAGACTGTTACCAAATTTTACTCATAAATAAGTCAAGTAAAGGGTTAGACTGAAAAATCAGAACTTAGACCTATACCAGAACTTAACAGTCATCAGAACATAATGTCTTAACTCGAACAAGGAATATCTATCTTAGTAAATACTCATACAAGTTCTTAGTTATGAACGTCAGAACTTGTCCTCAGAATTTGTGCAGAAGTGACACAATGACTGTTTATCTAAAATAACATAGACCACCACAGAAATTTCATCATTCATATGGAGTGATGTGTGTGTGCATTAAGCTAAATAACAGACAAAGAGTAAAGTCTGATCTACTTCAGTACATCTTAGAAATAAGTCATAATTAAAATTTTGCTAAAGAGCTGTCATTATCCTGAAACCTACTGATAAATGAGTTCATGCATGAGTCCACCTCTACTGTTTTTGTGCTAATTTTATGCATCTTTTGAAATTCTATTTTACAGAGGCTTCTCAGTGTAAGTGAGTCACGACTGTTTATTAGAATTTATGCTATTATCAGAGTATTTCTCCAGTAATCATAGAGTGTGAAAAGTCACCAAGAAAAAATATGTTGCTTTTCTAATGCATATTTACTTAATACCAGCAATGCACTTGGGTCGTCCCATTCACATTTTTACTCTAGATCTCAAAGGAGTACCTGATATTATTCTTTGATTCTTTTTCTTTTTTTTTTGATAAGTGAGGTTTATCAGCACTTAGTACATTCAGCAGTTTTACTAGAATCAGAACTTAAACAGATGAGTAGCATTATTCTAATTTGTGACTTAGTAATAAGATATACAAAGTAAACTTAACTGAGCTCAGTTATCAGAATTTGCTTGTGTCATAAGATTTCCACAGAAATAATTACTTCTTTCATGGGATCATTTGTTTATTGAAGACTAGTAGGTCAGTATCTAGCACAGTTATCCTCATGGGATCGAATAGTTACTGAAACAGACATATCACTTATCAGAGTTTAGAAACATATATCAGACAACAGTCAGTACTTAAAGACATTTATCAAGTAATGCACAAAATATACAAAGAGATTAATTCTGTAAATACTGATCATAAAGTCTGATAACATAGAACAAGTTTAAGCAGATTTAGAGAAAGAACCTGAAATCATTCCAAGTTCATTTACCAATTTTGAAAAGGTAGCTTCACACAGTGGTTTTGTGAAGATATCTGCTACTTGTTGATCTGTGGGAACAAAATGCAATTCCACTGTACCTTCATCCACATGTTCCCTGATGAAATGGTACCTAATGCTGATGTGCTTTGTCATAGAGTGTTGAACTGGATTACCTGTCATAGCAATAGCACTTTGATTATCACAGTAAATAGGGATTTTGAAATATGTTAACCCATAATCCAGTAACTGATTCTTCATCCAGAGAATCTGTGCACAGCAGCTTCCTGCAGCAATATACTCTGCTTCTGCAGTTGATGTGGAAATTGACTTTTGTTTCTTGCTATACCAAGAAACCAACCTGCCTCCAAGAAATTGGCAGCTTCCACTTGTGCTTTTCCTGTCAATTTTGCAACCTGCAAAATCTGCATCTGAGTAACCTATTAATTTAAAATCTGATTCTCTAGGATACCATAATCCGAGATCAGCTGTTCCTTTAAGATACTTAAAGATTCTTTTTACAGCTGTTAAGTGAGGTTCTCTTGGATCTGCTTGAAATCTTGCACAAAGACAGGTAGCAAACATGATATCTGGTCTACTAGCAGTTAGATAGAGAAGTGAGCCAATCATACCTCTGTAATCAGTAATATCTACTGAATTACCAGTATCCTTATCCAGTTTTGTTGCAGTGGCCATGGGAGTGGATGCACTTGAACAGTCTTGCATTCCAAATTTCTTCAGCAAATTTCTGGTGTACTTAGATTGACAAATAAAAGTTCCTTCTTCACTCTGCTTGACTTGAAGGCCCAGAAAATAACTAAGTTCTCCCATCATACTCATCTGATATCTTAACTGCATTAGGTTGGCAAACTTTTTGCAAAGTTTGTCATTTGGAGACCCAAAAATAATATCATCAACATAAATCTGGATCAAAAGTAAGTCCTTGCCATGGTTGAGATAGAACAATGTTTTGTCAATAGTTCCTCTGTTGAATCCACTTTCCAGAAGAAACTGAGCTAATGTCTCATACCATGCTCTAGGAGCTTGCTTAAGTCCATAAAGTGCTTTATCAAGCCTGTAGACATAATCTGGATGTTTGGAATCTACAAAGCCTGGAGGTTGTTCAACATATACTTCCTCTTCCAATTCTCCATTGAGAAAAGCACTTTTCACATCCATTTGAAAGACAGTAAACTTTTTGTGAGCAGCATAAGCCATGAATATCCTTATGGCTTCTAACCTAGCAACTGGAGCAAATGTTTCATCATAGTCAATTCCCTCCTGTTGAGAATATCCTTTTGCAACCAGCCTTGCCTTGTTCCTTATAATTATGCCATCACTGTCAGTTTTGTTTCTGAATACCCACTTTGTACCAACAACCGATCTATTCTTGGGTCTTGGCACTAAGGTCCAGACTTTGTTTCTTTCAAATTCATTCAACTCTTCCTGCATTGCTTGCACCCAATCAGCATCTTGAAGAGCTTCTTCCACTTTCTTTGGCTCAGACTGAGAGAGAAAAGAATTGTAAAGACATTCATTAGAAGTACCTGTTCTAGTTCTGACACCTGCTTCAGGATTTCCAATTATTAAATCAGGTGTATGTGATTTTGTCCACTTCCTTGCAGATGGAAGATTTTCTCTAGAACTGGATGCTCCCCCATGATTCATGCTGTCTTCGGTTTCATTTTCTGATGCTCCCCCTGAAACTATGCTCTCTGAGTTGGATCCTTCAGTATTTAGATTTTCAGCACTGTCAGTACTTGGCTTATCAGAACTTGACGAATCAGAATTTGAAGAGCCAGATGTCTGTTCTGATGCTTCTTGAGATGTGATAATATCTTGAGTATGCTCCCCCTGCATTGGTGCATCTTCCTTTGACGTAGTCACCACAGTTTCAATAACATCAGAGTTTAATCCATCAGAATTCACAGTATCAGGACTTAGACTGTCAGGACTTGAGGTATTAGAATATGAATCTTCATTTTCAAATCTCAGCTGATCATGATCAATGCAATCTTCAAGTCCAGTGATCTTCTTGTCATCAAAAGAGACATTGATAGATTCCATGACCACTTTTGTTCTCAAGTTATAGACTCTGAAGGCTTTTGTAGAAAGTGGATATCCTACAAAGATTCCCTCATCAGCTTTTAGATCAAACTTGGATAGCTGTTCAGGATGAGTCTTGAGAACAAAACACTTACATCCAAATACATGAAAGTATTTGAGATTTGGCTTCTTGTTCTTCACCATCTCATATGGTGTGTTTCCATGCTTGTTAATGAGTGTTGCATTTTGAGTAAAACAAGCAGTCTGCACAGCTTCAGCCCAGAAATAGGTTGGAAGCTTTACTTCTTCAAGCATTGTTCGTGCAGCTTCAATTAGAGTTCTATTCTTCCTTTCAACAACTCCATTTTGCTGTGGAGTTCCAGGAGCAGAAAATTCCTGCTTTATTCCATGATTTTTGCAGAACTCTTCCATTATCAAATTCTTGAATTCAGTGCCATTATCACTCCTCAAAATTTTCACAGAATCTTTGATCAATTTATCCAGATGTTTGACATGATCAATCAGGATAGATGCAGTTTCACTTTTTGTGTGCAAGAAATACACCCATGTGTATCTGGTGAACTCATCTACTATGACCAACGCATATTTCTTCTTTGCAATAGACATGACATTCACTGGACCAAATAGATCAACATGAATCAGATAATAAGGCTCAAGAATTGATGATTCAGTCTTGCTCTTGAACGAAGATTTTCTTTGTTTAGCCTTCTGACATGAGTCACAAAGACCATCAGGAACAAATACTGATTTTGGCAGTCCTCTCACAAGATCTTTCTTGATCAATTCATTTATCTTGTTGAAGTTTAAATGAGAGAGTTTCTTGTGCCAATTCCAGCTTTCTTCAGTTGAGGCTCTACTCACTAAACAGATTGCAGAACCATCAGAACTTGTTGAAAGCTTAGCTTCATAAATGTTACCACGCCTGAATCCCTTCAGAACAATTTTTCCTTTAGATTTACTAACTATTTCACAATGTTCTGCAAAGAAATCAACATGATAACCTCTGTCACAGATTTGACTTATACTCAGTAAGTTGTGTTTAAGTCCAGAGACCAGAGCTACATCTTTAATGATGACATTCCCAAGGTTGATATTGCCATATCCCAAGGTTTTTCCAATGTTGCCATCTCCATAAGAAACACTTGGGCCAGCTTTCTCCACAAAGTCTGATAGCAGGGCCTTATTTCCAGTCATGTGTCCTGAACATCCACTGTCCAGAACTAAAATATTTTTCCTGTTGCCCTGCAATCAAAAAGACCACTAATTATTAGTTTTAAGGACCCAGACTTGCTTGGATCCTTTGGCCTTTTTAGGTTTGTTAACATTTGCAGCGGATTTAACATCAGATTTTATGTTAACAGTTTTCTTATCAGAACTTATACTAGAAGGAACAACAGAAACTTTCTTTAAAGAAGGTTTTATTTGATAATAATCATAGTACAAACTATGATATTCCTTACAAGTATAAATGGAATGCCATAAACTACCACAATGAAAACAAGGATTTTGTGGTTTGTATCTAACAGACTGACTCTTAACTCCTGACTTTGTAGATAAGGAGTTAATATTCTTATTCTTCCTGCAAAAAGAAGCCAGATGGTTAGAACTTCCACAGTTATAACATGCTTTCCTAGGAGCATCAGGAACAGATTTATAGTTATTGCTTTTATTCACACCTTCCTTTCCATTCCTGTTTTTCCTAGGTGATTTTACCTTGTTTGCATTCTTAACATCTTTCAGCTTATGCTTAAGCTGCTTCTTTGTCATTAAGCCTATGTTAACTTCAGCTGTCTTTTCCTGTTTTAGTTTGTCAGAAGCTAATTCCTTTTTAACTTCTGATTTCTCAGTTTCGGATTTTTCAGTTACAAACTTAACAGGTTTTAACTTCGGCTTTTGCTTATCAACAGGCTTAATTTCTTCAGTTCCTTTTTGATTATTTTCTCCATAACCTAAGCCCTCTTTCCAGTTTCCACTGCTTAGCAAATTTTGAGTTGTTTTGCCAGAGTTAGTCCAAGTTCTGATAATCTCTCTCTCCTTTTCTAACTCAGTTTTTAGAGATTCATTCATTTTTAGCACTTCATCCCTAACATAAAAAGCATCATCTCTATCCTTCTGAGTTTGATGAAACATGACTAACTCTTTTTCTAAGAAATTATTTCTTTTCTTAAAAGCAAGATTTTCAGAAGTTAATCTTTCACATGTTAAAGTTTGATCTCTATAACTGACAAACATGGTTTTAAGATATCTTCTCAACTCATTAATATCATCAGTATGAAAAGCATAAGTAGTCTGAGGTACCTTTGTTTCAGCAGCTTCAGAACTGCTCTCAGAACTTGATTTATCAGCATTTGCCATCAATGCATAGTTCTCCTCACTTTCAGAGTCTGAGGTGTCTGTCCAGCTTTTCTGCTTTGTGACAAGAGCTTTGCCTTTGTCATTCTTGGTCTTCTTGCACTCAGGAGATATGTGGCCTTTCTCACCACAATTATAACATTTAACATTAGCGTAATCTCCTCTGTCAGACTTTCCTCCTTTTCCTTCAGATCTTCTGAAATTCTTCTTATCAGAACTTATGCCTTTCCAGGAAAACTTCTTTCCCTTCATGAACTTCCTGTATGCAATCTTTGTGATTCCTTTCACCATGAGAGCACACAGCTTCATCATCTCCTCATCAGCATCAGTTTCAGGCAAGCTTTCAGAATCTGAGTCATCATCACTCTCAGAACTTGATGACTCAGTATCAGACTTTATGATAAGAGCTTTACCCTTGTCTTTCTTTGAGGAAGATGGTTTGGGGGATTCCTCTTCAGCCTTGAGAGCAACTGTTCTTGACTTTCCTCCTTTCCTCTTGCTTCTTTGTTCCATCTCAAGTTCATGAGTCTTGAGCATTCCATAGATTTCATCAAGAGTTGTTTCATCAAGATTGTAGTTGTCTCTTATTGTTGTTGCCTTCAAATCCCAACATTCAGGAAGAGCTAACAGGAATTTGAGGTTTGTATCTTCAAGATCATACTCCTTATTAACCAATGACAAGTCATTCAAGAGTTTGACAAATCTTTCATACACATCAGTCAATGACTCATTAGTCCTAGAGTCAAAGTGTTCATACTCTTGAGTGAGTATTGTCTTCCTGTTCTTCTTAACTGTTTCAGTTCCTTGACACCTTGTCTCCAGTGCATCCCATATCTCCTTAGCAGTCTTGCAGTTGATTACCCTGTTTGACATTACATTATCAATGGCACTATGCAATAAGTGACGTACCTTGGCATCCTTAGCAATAGATGCTATATCTTCAGCAGTGTAATCATTCTTTTCCTTTGGTACGGTCATTGCTGCTTCACCTGGAACTACAACAGCGAGCTTGGTAGGTTTGTGAGGCCCTTCCCTGATTCTATCAAGGTATTCTGGATCTGTTGCTTCCAGAAACATGGTCATCCTTACCTTCCATATGGGATATTCAGGTGGTCTCAATATGGGAACTCTGATAGTCTCATATCGACTCTGAATTGATGTCTTTGATGATTCCTCAGTTTTGGTAGGCTTAGTTGGAGTTTCTGTGTCAGACATGATTGTGTTTGGATCTTTAACTGTATGTGTTTTAACAGATAGCTCTGATACCACTTGTTAGGTCACACTTTCACTGTAGAGGGGGTGAATACAGTGTTTATTACAATCAAATCAAACTTCAAGAACTTATGTAACAGAAAACAAACTTTATTTAAACAATAAACTCTGTTACAATCTGGAACTGTTATCTCTCAGTGATGAACAAAATATCACGAGAGCTTCTAGAGTTATATTAAATAATATTCTCGATAATGATAACACATCTAGTGTAAACTCTATTTCTGTGTTTATATACTACACAGTTACAAGATATTCGCTAATTGATATGGAATATAATTCTGCTTCCTAAAATATATCAATCAGATATCTTCTATTCCAAGTATTCCATTCTTCACGGAATTCCTTCTTCATGCATATCTCTTCTTATGTTTATCTTGATCTTCTTAACTTTAATCAGCTACTGTCCTTATCTGATCATCCTTCAGCACTTAAGTTCTGATATCTATCTCCTGATGACATAAGTACTGATATCCCTTAAGTTCTGACTTCCAGTATAAGTACTGATCAGTTAAGTACTGATTTGTTCTGTTCAAATAAGATCTGAAATCTAAACATAAAACATATTAGCCATGACATTATCAAATATATCTAACAATTTCTCACTCTCACTCCCTTCCTACTTCTGTTGAAAGACCCCCAGTGGTTGATAGGGCTGACCATGAAGTTGTAGAACCACAACTTCAATCCCAGGTCATAGAGCCAAACACAGAGTCTCATTCTATCTCAACCTCTCCCCCACTGTCTAAAATGTTACCCAGGAGATTACTAGGAAGTAGTATATTGTTAAATATGAGTGAACCCTCAGCTCTGCCTCCTCCTAAGAAAAGAAAAACATATTCTGAGGCATCTGAAAGCCCATCCTTGTCCTCCCAACAGGACATGGACTTTGAAATGGCCAATGAACAGTTTCTAGAGGCATTCTCTCAACAGGATGCATCTATTGAAATTCGCCATAGGGCCATGGCATCTTGTACTGAGTCAAGCACAATTCCATTACTCACAATGGAACCATACACTTCCCCAGATCATACTCAGGACACACAGCGAGGAGTGCACGTAGAGTCGGTTACAGTGCCTGCCATAGTTACGGCAGAAGAGCAGTCACATGCTTCAGAGGGAAAATCTGACTCTCCGCCATCCTTAATAGAGTCATTTTCTCCCCTCCCAGATCAAACACCTCTGGCTCCCTTATGGGATTCTCCACTCGCAGATTTATCTGGAGAAAGTGGAGGGCAACTCGGTCAATCTATCCCTGAAGCAATTCAGACATCTATTCCAAAAGATTTGATAGTATTGACTGAGGATCGGGACTCGCGAATTCCCATTGCACCACCACTGACCTCTCTTGAAGAGGCTAGGGTGATTTTTAATGCAGGTACAAAAGAACAGCAACAGGAAGACTCCTCACGAGCAATTATATTGAGAGAAACACATGCACGTGAGATGAGTAAACCAAACACGAGTGAAATTCAGGTGAGAGCACACACAGACACTGATACTGTAAACCTGTTAGCTCAGATTGCTGCCCTAAAAGAAGAACTTGCTAAAAGCCAAGCTGAAGCTCAAGCATTCAAAGCACAAGTGGTTGAACGGTCTTCTTCTTCCACCTCTGTCAACAATCAGCTTGCAATCATAAGAAATGACATCTCAGATCTAAAGACCACTGTAATACCAAAGCTCAATTCTATTCAGGATACTCCAACTTTATCAGCTGATGACATATCCAACTTCTGCTCTCTACACACAAGAATGACTTCTCTTGAAGACCTCGTTGAGATGAATCATTCACTGGACTCCTCAAGATTTCTAAAGATAGAGACGGGCATGGAACATCTCAATGAAGGGATGAAGCACCTATATTACATGATCAAGAATTCTCATTGCCCTAATGAAGAACAAAGAGCTTATTTTGAAGGACCGTCTGGTGGAGGATCAGGCTCTAGAGGTGATGGAGGTTCCAAAGGAAGATCAGAAGAGGATCCCTCAACTAAGGGGGAGAAGAAAGGGAGTAGTGCCAAAGGGAAAGAAAAAGATACCTCTGCTGGAAACAAAGGAAAGGCTGATGATCTCTACTACAGTGGAGAACAGGATGACTTTGATATTTTTGACATTCCCACTGAACCAGTTCAGGAAGATAAAGATGGGTTATTTGAAGCTGAAGAGGAAAGTGATTTTGAAGATTGGGAAGAGGAAGATACAGTGGATCCTATGTTTGAGAAAGAATTTCAGAAGGAGCAGTCAGAGATGAAAAGAAAAGAAGCTGAACTCAAGAAGGTCTCTCAGATCATTGACAGGAGGAAAGACATACAAAGAACAGAAACTCTTCAAAAGCAACGTCTTCATGACATTAAGGCTCAAGAAAGGAGAAGAGATGTCAGACTAAAGATTGGTGAAAAATGGGATGAAGCTAGGAGAGTACTCGATATGCCTCAGCTGAGCACTAACAATGATAGGCAGTTCTTACATCTTCTTGACAAGCTGGAAATCTCAAATCCTAACAATGACATGTACATGAATGCTATCAAGACTGAAGTCTCAAGGATCACAGCTGCTTTTGATAGATCCCTAAATGAGATGAGCATTTTTGTATATTGTCAGAGTGAAGGATCATTCAAGGTGTCACTTCATCTATTTGAGAATCGTTCTTTGTCAGAGATTTGGGTTCTTTTAAACAAAGTCAAAAGAAGCTCAGAATTGAATGAAGTTCTTCGAGAAAGGCTTAAAGAGTTTGCCAGCAGGGCTAGTCCTCAAGTGGTCAACAATCCTCATCAGGTGAGATTCTTTAAGTCTGATTGTCTTCAAATCTGTCAGCTAGATGTACAATCTCTTAAAGACTACTCAGCTAAGCATCTGGTCTGGATGGAACATCATTTGAGAACTGCTGGATATTCATCCATGTTGAAGACTCAAGCTACTGACTTGATTCAAGCTTATTGTGAAAAGAATGTTAAAAGGTACAATCAACTCAAGAATAAGCTGAAGTCAGTTGGAGTTCAACCAGTCAGACCTGCAAGCTTCACTTCAGAAAAGGATTGTGTCTTTGACAAGGAATTGCTTCAAGATTTAGAAGAAGGTGAAGTCAGAAGAGAAGACAACTGAAGTCAATTAGCTCAAACTCAATGTAATATGATTAGAGCTTTATGAATCAAGATAGTCTAATGTAGTTATATGTTCAGGCTAGAGGAACATCTATCTTGTATTCACTTGTAAATTTCATTTGGAATCTGGAAAATGTTAAATATAATCCAGAACTTTTCTGCTATTTACTTTACATTACTGTTTATATCTTTTTCTTATTTGTTAGTTGAGTTATCCTCTAGGTATTTGTTGTTATTGTCTAACAAGCAAATAGGGGGAGATTGAAAGGCATATGTCATAGCCTACTCGTTTATTCGAGTATTTAACTCAACTCAAATAAGAATGTAATAAGTAAATACTGGATTAATCATCAGAGAGATCTCACAAAGTAACATCTGTCAAAGAATAAAGAAACATTGTTCATCTGCAGACTTGAAGATTCACTGGAAGAAGTTCAAGAATTTGATCATGCCTCAGTGATATAAATCAAGATCGTGGATTTAATCAAGTGACAGAGATCTCGTCAAGGTATCATTTATTACAAGGATTCAATCAGAATATCAAAGTCAAGACATGAAGAAACGTCACCAAAGTTAGTCACTCATGAACCAGACAGTACATCGAGTGTCAGCATTGAAGTGGCGGAATTGATTCATAAGTCTCAGTGACTTTCAGAAGATTGTCAGCAGAATGGATGCTGCTCAGGGTTAGTATTAATTCTCTATTAATTAATTAAGTCATATAATTTAATTAAGAAAATAAATTATATCTGCAAGGATTAATTTATTGATTAATTGAATTAAATTGATTAATTAATTTAGAATTAATATTAAGGATTTACAGAATTTTAATTGGTTAAAATCTGTTTTAATTCTAAAAAGACAACTAATTGTACTAGTATGACAATCGGTATGACAATTGATAGTCATACCGAAAGTCATGCTAATTCAGTTGACTGTCTTGATGGAATTATTATTTAGATTAAAATCACTTATTAATTCAGTAAGACAATTTCATTTGTACTACTATGACAATCGGTATGACAATTGATTGTCATACCGAAAGTCTTGCTAGTTCATTTTAATTGTCTTGCTAGCTCTAAAGATTGTCACACCGAAAGTCTTATTGGACAAAGGATTGTCATACCAGTTCATTAATCTCGGCTGTGTTGATTAAAAGAAGCAGAAGCATCCAATTCAAAAACACTCACAAAAAAGCAATCAAACAGAACATACTCAAGAACAAAAAGAAAAAGGAGCAGAAAAATATTACATCTCTTCTGCAACTTCAAGATCAATTTCTAGATTGTAAAGTTAAATCCAATCAACTAGAAATACTTATCTTGTTCTTGTGTATCAATCTAGCGGATTAAAATCCCTAGAACTTAATCTCAAATCGCATTTAGCATTTGATCTTTTAATTACAAAAATAGAAAAAGTTCATGTCGAATTTATTCTAAATTTGTAATAATTGATTTGAGATTAATCCCTTGTAACCGATACCGTAGTTGTAACACCTTTCAAGTTTAATAAAAGTTTTATTTAACTTGAATTTTGTTTCACAATTTTATTCCACATTTTATTCGATTAAACGGTATTGTTTGCATTCAACCCCCCCTTCTACAAACAAATTGGGACCTAACAGGAATATATGGATCCAGTTTGGGAGTAGTTTATAAGTCGTACTTATGATGATTATTCTGATGATTTTTCTTGCTATTTTGATTATTCAAGGTCTCTTATGAAAGTGAGGATCATAAAAATTTTCTTATATTTTTATGGATTGAAGGTATGTTTGTACATTATAATTAGAATATTGATTCGTAGGCACTTGCATTTATTTGCTTTTCACCTTATTAACAATGTTACTTGTATGTATATGTCGAGCTAACGATGTTAAAGAAGCGCTGATTAAGAGGCAACCCAATTTTATAGTGTTAGTTAGATTTTTTTTATCTTTTTGACTCCCACATGTTGTCGTGATGTGTATCCTTGAAATGATTCACGTGTTTTGAATGGTTTTGGATAAGAATGGAAAACTAGCATGATCACGCAGGGTGTCCAACATGATCATATAGTAGGAACCAATCAGAAAACTACTTCCTCTGCTAGATTTTAACAATTTTGCATGATCACGCATTTTTTGGCATTTTCATGCAACAGGCTATAGAGGCTACGTGCAATTATTCATCTTATGATATAGTCACGCAGGTTTTAAGCATAATCATGCTCTTTCATGACAAATTTACGATGTCTAAGTTCACACCTACTGTGATATTTTAACAATTTAGCATGTTCATGCAATTCTGTTTCACTTGTTCATGTTATTAGTTGGTGTTTCTCTTTCAATAAACGCTACTCCTTTAATCTATTCATGGTATCCTCATGCAAAAATTTAGTATGCCCATGCTGCGCAAAATATCTAGCTCGATTGCTTTTGAAGTAATTAGCTTGCTCACAACAGCTCTCTGCACGCTCATACTGGACAAGAGAAAAAGTCACTACTTCTTTTTGAAGATTTTGCATGATCATGCAAAGAACTTGGCATGTTCATGCAAAGAAGAAAAAGCGCTGTTATTTTTTCCTAACAGCATGGTTACTTAATTGTGTAGCTCAGTCACACCCTAGAAGGAGAAAACTCACGCATCTGTTTCATATGTATAGCATGATCACACAACTTGTGGAGATGGTCACACAGACCATTGACATGCTCACACATATTTTGGTATGGTCATGCAATAAAAAAGAAAATCACTTTTGATTTTCAGGGGTTTAGCATGCTCACGCAACATTTCGTGACGATCATGTACAGGATTGGAATTCTCATGTAGTTGATTAACATGCTCATGCAACATAACTATACAAACAAAAGAAGCACTACAAATTTAAGTAGCCTCAATCAAACTAGTCATGGACCATGACACTTCCTGTTTATGCATATAGAGTATTTCTTTCATTCTTTTATATTATAGAATTATTAGTTTAGTGTGTCATTGAAGACATTGACCCATTTAATATGGGGATGTGTTTTCAGTTGTTGTATTATATTAAAAAATATAAAAGAAATCATATAGATTACATTGTATCATATAAATATATTTTATATTACTTTCGTTTCATATCATAACATGATCACAAATTAGTAGTAGTCAAAGTTGGTGACCTATGATGATTTTATGTGTACCTTGTTGTTGACTAAATCTTGTTATGATCACATGCTAAAGATGTTACATGCGTAGTGTATTTGTGTAGGGCTTATTTTTTTAACACACACTAATTATGCTTTTGAAATGAGACTTAGATATACTTGTTTCTTGAGGGGTCACCGCTTGTTGATGATTAGAATTTTAATTATTTACTTTTGAGCTTAGTACGTAAACGCTTAAGTTTGGGGTAAGTAGTGGGGTGCACATAGGGGTGGTGAAAAATGGATTTCGGTCAATTTTGGGTTAATAAATTTGGGTTTGGGTTGGGTTTTGACCCAAACCCATATTTAATTTAAAATTGGGTTAAATTTGGTTAAGGTTGTAATGGGTTTGGGTCAAAAAATGGGTCAACCATATTTTTTTATTTTTTTTATAATTAAAAATACAATTTAGTTCAAAAATATGGTTTATTCTACAAAATAATATTTTAAAAAACAAGTAATATTATAACATAAATCTTGTGATATTATTACCTTTGTTAATATATTAGGCATTGTTAAAATAGGTTTTTTGAGAGACTTATAAGATACTATTATTATTATTAAAATAATATTTAATAATTAACCTACAATCTGCTGTAGTACGGTAGTACTAACAAAAAACCTTTGGCCTAATTAATTTGATTAATGGTAAAGGAGGTCATTAATTACTTTCCTCTATATATATATTTATTAGATATAATTGATGATATCATGATATAAACTATCAGGACTTAATATCAGTACTTACTGAAGGTGATGTCATCAGTACTTGATGATCAACATTTGATGTCATCAGGACTTAGTCACTCAAGAGATATTCGAGAAGGAAAAGGATTGCAGAATTCAAGGCGGTTAAGGACTTTATATCAGAAGCAACCATACATGGATATGTATTATTTCTTATTGATTGTGTAACTGTGCACTATATACGCACATATTAGGTTTACTCTTTAAGAGAAGCGTTAAAGAATTGTTATATCTTTCAGATAACCTAGCAGCTCTCAAAGATTATTGTTCATCCTTTAAGAGAGTACTTGTGTGACAATTTTTATCAGATTAATATAAAAATTGTTGATTCCGTTAAAGCTTTATCGTATTGTTTGCATAAACTGTATTCACCCCCTCTACAATTGATTACAGATCTAACAATTGGTATCAAAGCTTGTTATTGATATACAAACAGTTTAAGATCTGAAAATCAATCTTTAATGGCAGAAAAAGAAGCTCCACAGAATCCACCACCACCCTCAGCCACATCACAGATTAGCAGTAATATGAGTATGTATGAAGCTATCAAGGTTCCAATCCTAGGGTCGAACAAGCGCCCTCTTTTAATTTTAAGGAACTTGGGGGCGGTGAAGGACCCTCTTCCTCCGAAGGAGCGGCAGTACATGGAGAGGTGGGTCGGCCTCCCTTCCACCTAGAGCTTGCTCCTCTTATTGAAACTAAACTACACCAATACTATTTGCACCGGAAAACTGTTGAGTTATTTCCAAGTTCCAATCTTAGCAACCTGGATTATAAGAAGATGGTCCTCATATACCAATGAAGGCAGCCGTTGCTGTTGCAGGAGAAGAAGAAAAGATGGTTGATAAGGATAAGAAGAACTATACTCTTGAAGATCTTTCATCTATTATGAAAGATGCAAAAGTAAGACATATCTTGCATAACATTCTTGATAGTGTTATGTCCAATAAGGTTATTGAATATAAAATAGCAAAGGAAATTTGGGATTCTTTAGAAGTAAAGTGTCAAGGTACCACTACTATCAAGAAGAACAAGAGGAAAGTACTTACTCAAGAATATGAGCATTTTGACTCAAGAGATAATGAGTCCTTAACTGAGATCTATGACAGATTTCAAAAGCCGTTAAATGACTTGTCGCTTGTCAACAAGGAATATGATTTAGAGGACTCAAACTTGAAGTTTCTACTTGCACTCCCTAAAAAGTGGGACTTTAAGGTCACATCCATAAGGGATAATTATGAACTTGATGAAATGTTAGGCATGAATATAACACAGGGGTGAATGTGTTTTAGATATTTTTAGGCTTTTTGAACTATTTTGGATATGGTGAACAAAATAGTTTAACTTGTACAGATATAGTGTTTAAACAGAATTAATAAACATGCACATAAATATAGTATCTTCAAAACTCACTTAATTTTGTATTAAAATCAAGTATGTCTTGCTACAAATTTCAGGGTTCTTTATTGATAAAGAACTCAGCTTCTTTCTTGAGAGAGTTACAATAAAATTTAGATCTGTTTGTTACTCTAAAAATAAAGGACCAGTGTTTACTTTATAATTCAGTAAACACAGGTTTTACACAGCATGCAATAACATGCACTAAACCCTACTTTAAGTTATCTAAAGCTTTACATTTCTGGCTTAGTAGATCTTTGCAAATCGTGCATGTCTGTGACTTTCACTTGTCAATTATTCTTGGCCTTTGATCTTGTACTCTTCAAGCTGCTTTTGTAGAATTTTCAAATCAGTGATTGATTTGTTTGTTGATTGACAATCTTGGATCTTTAACTGGTCTGCATTATGTACTTGAGGTTTATATCGAGATCTCCAGTTTGAACTATAGAGAACTGACATCTCGATAAGTATAATGGCTTATCGAGATATCTTAGTTCTCTATAAGTGTTTTGACTTGTCGAGGTCTCTGAGTTCTCTATAAGTGAACCTGGCTTGTCGAGGTCTCCAAATTTCTGCATATAGAATTAACTTGTCGATATCTCTGAGATCTCTATAGGCAGTTTGACTTGTCGATATTTCTGTGATCTCTAATGAGAAAATTTACTTGTCGATATCTCCAATCTTCATATCTTCATTTTGACTTGTCGATATCTCTGAGTTGTCTAATGCAGAAATGACTTGCCGATATCTCCAATCTTCATGTCTTCATTTGTCTTGTCGATATCTCTGAGACTTCTCTATAAGCTATTTTGGACTTCTCAATAAGTCATTTTGGAGTTCTCGAATGACTTCTCTATATGACTTGATCTGTGACTTCTAGATATCTTAACTTAAAATATTTTTCCTAAAACAGATTTATTCAACTCCAAGGTTCTTCACAATTTCTCCGAGGCATGATCTTCTGAATCTTCTTCTAGAGTTTATTCTTAGGCTTGAGACTGTTTACAGAAAAATACTTCACTTTAATTTTTGACATTTTTACAGACTCAAGTAATACAGTACAAAATACAAATTAAGATTATCACACAACTAATTCTTCGGACTGTCAATTTGACTTAGTCTTATTATAGTATAAGCATGTCTTGCACAACAATCTCCCCCAATTTGTGAGAAGATTTCTTATCACAAATTCATGCCCGATAACATGACTAATCCCAAGTTACAATGAACAATAGAACATTACATAAAAAATTGACAGAAGTACAAGTTTTATATATTGAATGATTTCAAGAGTTAGATAGGTACGTTCATTAAAAAAATTCTCATCTCCTATTTCTTCTCTAATGAGGTCCTTTAACTTCACATGTACTTCTAGTTCCTCTATAATTGGTGTCCCTCTTAGAGCTTTTAAAATCTTGAGCTTATCATCTAATGGATAACCATTCGATAAACCAACCCTAAATCTTGAGAATATGCCAACCTTGATATTTAGAAATTATCCATCCTTGGTAATTCTGCTCATCCCCTTTGCCTTAAGTTCTTCAGATTTTTTAATAAACATTTCTATCTCCTCAATATACCTTCTTGTCCTCACTTCTCTTTCATCCTTTTTTCTTGCTCTTCTTTCTTCCCTTACTACCAACCACACAACCAGTACAGACCTCCATGCCTGTGTACCGCCATCCTTATCCTTCAGTAAGCTTATCACCCTCTTTATTTCTGTGGTTGAAAATATATCCATTAAGTTTATGCCAATTAAGGTGTAGGATCCATCTTGATAGTAGATTCTTACTTCTCTTAAAGATACAACCCAAACTTTGACCATTTCTTCAGCTAATTATTGAAAGTAGTCTTCATCTGTGATGCACCAGTTCAGAGGTAGAAAATCTTTTTGATTAAAGCAGTTCCAAATGGCCCTCTCAATAACTTGCATTTTCTTATTTGTAATGAGTTTTGGTTGGTGGCTTAAAAGAAGGTAGGTTTGAGATTTTCTTTAGAGAGGTTTGGCTTGAGGTGATTGGTATTTTCAGTAAGGTGTTAGCAGTTTGTTTATACAGAAATTTGGGCTTATAGGTTTGAGATGGTATAGTGTTTGAGTTTGTTGGATTAGAGGATTGAGCTTGATTGATTTGGATTTGTAGGGTTTGCTTTTGTGGTTCTGAGCCATCTTCCTTCTTCTCTCTTCTCCTCTTTTCTTATCATCTCCCTTCTTCTCATCATGCTTCTTCTCTTTGCTACCAGTTGCTTTAGAAGATTGACTTGGATTTGAGCCAGAAAGTGGTTGATCATCTTGCTTCTGCTCATTATCATCCTTGTCATCCTTTAAGTTATAATCTGAAATTGGAAACATGGTCTCTGCATTTTGAAGATATCTCCCCAAAATTTGATCATTTCCTCATATTCAGGTTTCTTGTTTATCTTGGTCTTGAGATCAGTTTCAAAGGTCATTATCAATCTCACATTTTTCTTACACAATTCTTTGGTACTGTGAATAATCTGCATTTCCTAGATTGTGAACGGATGTAGGCAATCCCCCTGCATGGATGAAGATAGGCTTTAGGAAAAACAACTATTTGAGCATTCTTGAGTTCCTTTAGCAGTTGGGTGTCCTCTGGAATTACTGTATGTACTTTCTTAATCACTACTTCCAGCTCAGATGCTCTCAATTTTTGAAGATTGGTGAGAGACACCTGTAGACATCTGTCCAGGCCACAGTCATTCACATTTGCAACTATCATTTTCTCTAAAAAATTATCAGCTTTGACAATCACCACTCTGATAAAGTTGATGTTATTGGCCAATGATCTTTTGTAGGTTACATAATTTTTGTGAAGAGACACTCTTAAGACTGACATAAATTTATTAAATTCTTGATCTTGACAAGGCCCTTCTACAGCTTTTATAAATCCGTCTTTCCCAACATCTTTAGATAATTAAGCTTTTGAAGAGCTTTGACCAGTGTGAGTTGATGTTTTGCTAGGATCCTTTGATTTACCAGCATCCTTGGATTGTTGAATCCTAACTTTTATCTCCCCCTAGTCTTGGTGACAGGCATGAGTAGGGGAGTTGGTATTTCTGGCCGTATAACCTCAGGAAGTGCATGCAATAAAATGTTGAGTTTTCCCATGATGGATCCCAAAAGCACAAAATTATGCATTTATAAGTGCTTGTGAGAGTCCAGCAAGGTCTGTATATCAGCTTGTTGACTTGCTACCATTGTTGTGAGGTGGGAGACTTGAGATGTTAAAGATTCATTGGCTGACTGAAGAGTAGAAACTTGACCTTGAATAGATTGAATCTGTAAATTCGTTGATGTGGAGATAAGTTGTTAAGAACTTGAAGAAAGAGAGGTGCCAAAGATATCTTGCACAACCTGTTTGATATCCTCCATGAGAAGTGCAGAAGGCTTATATCTGCTTTGGTGGAGTTGGTCTAGCTTTAGCCTTGTGTCATTAGAGTTAATAATGTGATGTTGAACCACTTCATGCAAAGCTATAAAAGATTATCTGAGATTTTTGACATCTTTTTCCATAGAAGTCAGATCAAATCTTGCCATTTGGTCAGCAAAATGTTGGAATTTTGAAGTGATCTTGACTTGAGAAGGAATAATCTCTTCCATCTTACTTCTCACCAGCTTCCTGATCTTGTCTTGATGACCAGTCAATGTTAATTTTAGAGCTTTACCAAATAGGTGAAAAGCCTTGAGTTGAGCCTTGTACACTTCATTGACTGCATCATAAACCTCTTGAGGAGTCAGGACCTTGGCATTACTTCCCAATATGGTGACGTATTCATCTCTAAACCTATCCAATACCTGATCCATCTCTAATCTGAAGTCTTTTGATAAACAAGCATCCATATTCCCATCTTGCTCAGCTTCATTGACTATTTTATGCTTCTGTTTTTCAACTTCTTCATTGTAGGTGAGCAGAATAGCCTGATAATCTTGATTGCTCATGTCTGAAGTGAGAAGATGCTGTGAGATGTTGGCAAGACCAGAGATTTAATCAACAAGAAGATCATCCGCAGTGCTTTATTGAGGTTGAGCATTTGGCAATGACTGTTGAAAATGGTGTGATAGTGGTTGTGAAGAATTTGAGGTTAATGGAATTGCATCATTAGAACCACCTGTGACAAATGTCACAGTTTGACTCACAACCTGAGCTATGGTTATGGCAGTTTGTTGTTCCACACTTGTAGTGGGAACCTCCATTTGAATTGGAGGAGAGTTAGCTAGGTTACTGTCATGTACTCTAGCCTCAAACCCTTGTGTTTCTTTCAAAACACTGTCACTTGAAAGTTCTGTACTTGCCTCCCCTATAACAGGATCATTGGCAATTGAACTCCTAGCTTCAACTGTGAGAGCAATCTCAGTTAGGATTGTGAGGAGAGTTGTTCCCACAAGAGGAACCTCCAATTAAATTGGAGAGGATTTAGATAGCTCCCCCTCAGGAGTACTATGTTAGATATATTTGATAATGTCATGTCTAATATGATTTATGTTTAGTTTTCAGATCTTACTTAAACAGGACAAATCAGTACTTAACTGAAATCAGCACTTATACTGAAGTCAGAACTTAAGTCGTCAGTACTTAAGGTTCAGGAGATATTTATCAGAAGATAATATCAGGATTTAAAGGAAACGTTTAGATAAGGAAGGCGGCTGATTGAAAGGAAAAGAAGATCAAGACAAACGTAAGAAGAGATATGCATGAAGAAGGAATTCTATGAAGAATAGAATACTTGGAAGAAAAGATATCTGATTGATATATTTTAGGAAGCAGAATTATATTCCATATCAATTAGCGATTATCTTGTAACTGTGTAGTATATAAACACAGACATAGGGTTTACACTATAAGTGTTATCATTATCGAGAAGATTACTCATTGTAACCCTAGCAGCTCTCGTGATATTTGTTCATCACTGAGAGAGGACAGTTCCATACTGTAACAGAGTTTATTGTTTTGAATAAAGTTTGTTTTCTGTTACTTGAGTTATTAAAGTTCAATTTGATTGTGCTATACACTGTATTCACCCCCCCTCTACAGTGTGTGTGACCTAACAAGTGGTATCAGAGCCTATCTGTTAACACACAAACAGTTTAAGATCCAAAAATAATCATGTCTGAAGTAGAAACTCCAACTAAGCTCACCAAAACTGAAGAACCTCCAAAGACACAAATCCAAAGCCGATATGAGACTATTAGAGTTCCCATATTGAGACCATCAGAATATCCCATATGGAAGGTGAGGATGACTATGTTTCTGGAAGCTACAGATCCAGAATATCTTGATAGAATCAAGGAAGGGCCTCACAAACCAACCAAGCTCGCAGTTGCAGTTGCAGGTAAAGCAGCAAAGTCAGTACCAAAGGAGAAGAGTGACTACACTGCTGAAGATATCGCATCAATTGCTAAGGATGCTAAGGTACGACACTTACTGCATAGTGCCATTGAAAATTTAATGTCAAACAGGGTAATAAACTGCAAGACTACAAAGGAGATATGGGATGCCTTGGAAATAAGATGTCAGGGAACTGATACGATTAAGAAGAACATGAAGACAATACTCACTCAAGAGTATGAACACTTTGACTCAAAGGCTAATGAGTCATTGACTGATTTATATGATAGATTTGTCAAACTCTTGAATGATTTGTCACTGGTTGATAAGGAGTATGATCTTGAAGATTCAAACCTTAAATTCCTGTTGGCTCTTCCTTAAAGCTGGGATTTGAAGGCAACAATAATAAGAGACGACTATAATCTTGATGAAACGACTCTTGATGAAATTTATGGGATGCTCAAGACTCATGAACTTGAGATGGAACAAAGAAGCAAGAGGAAAGGAGGAAAGTCAAGGACAGTTGCTCTTAAGGCTGAAGAAGAATCCCCCAAGGTAGCTACCTCAAGGAAAGGAAAGGGTAAAGCTCTCTTCACAAAGTCTGATACTGAGTCATCAAGTTCTGATAGTGATGATGACTCAGAATCTGAAAGCTTGCCTGAGATGGATGCTGATGAAGAGATGATGAAGCTGTGTGCCCTTATGGTGAAAGGAATCATAAAGATTGCATACAGGAAGTTCAGGAAGGGAAAGAAGTTTTCCAGGAAAGGTGCAAGTTCTGATAAGAAGAATTTTAGAAAATCTGAGGGCAAAGGAGGAAAGTCTGATAGAGGAGATTATACAAATGTCAAATGCTACAACTGTGGTGAGAAATGTCACATATCTCCTTATTGTAAGAAAGTGAAGAGTGACAAAGGCAAGGCTCTTGTCACAAAGAACAAAAGCTGGACAAACACCTCAGATTCTGAAAGTAAGGAGAATTATGCCTTGATGGCAAATGCTGATATGGCAAGTGCTGAAAGTAGTTTTGAAGCTGCTGAGTTAAAGGTACCTCAAACTACTTATGCCTTTCATACTGATGATATTAATGAGTTGAGAAGATATCTTAAAACCATGTTCATTAGCTATAGAGATCAAACTTTAACATGTGAAAGATTAACTTCTGAAAATCTTGCTTGCAAAAAGAGGAATGATTATTTAGAAAAAGAGTTAGTCATGTTCCATCAAACTCAGAAAGATAGAGATGATGCTTTCTATGTTAGGGATGAAGTGCTTAAAATGAATGAATCTCTAAAAGCTGAGTTAGAAAAGGAAAGAGAGATTATCAGGACTTGGACTAACTCTGGCAGAACAACTCAGAATTTGTTAAGTAGTGAAAACTGGAAAGAGGGCTTAGGTTATGGAGATGATAAGAATGATAAAGGAACTGTAGAAATTAAGCATATAGTTGTTAATCAAAAATCTAAGTTAAAGCCTGTTAAGTTTGTAGCTGTAAAGTCTGATAATGAGAAATCAGAAGTTAAAAAGGAATTAACTTCTAACAAACTAAAACAGGAAAAGACAACTGAAGTAAACGTAGGCTTAATGATAAAGAAGCATCTTAAGCATAAGCTGAAAGATGTTAGGAATGCAAACAAGATAAAATCACCTAGGAAAAATAGGAATGGAAAGGAAGGTGTGAATAAAAGCAATGATTATAAGCCTGTTCCTGATGCTCCTAGAAAAACATGTCATAACTGTGGAAGTTCTAACCATCTGGCTTCTTTTTGCAGGAAGAATAAGGACATAAACTCCTTACCTTCAAAATCAGGAGTTAAGAGTCAGTCTGTTAGATATAAGCCACAAAATCCTTATTTTCATTGTGGTAGTTTATGGCATTCCATTTATACTTGTAAGGAATATCATAGTCTGTATTATGATTATTATCAAATAAAACCTTCTTTAAAGAAAGTTAGCATTGTTCCTTCTAGTGTAAGTTCTGATTCAAAGTCTGATAGTATAAATTCTGATAAGAAAAATGTTAACATAAACTCTGATACTAAATCCGCTGCTAATGTTAACAAACTTAATAAGGCCAAAGGATCCAAGAAAGTCTGGGTCCTTAAAACTAATCATTAGTGGTCTTTGTGATTGCAGGGCAACAGGAAAAGCATCCTAGTTCTGGACAGTGGATGTTCAGGACATATGACTGGAAATAAAGCCCTGCTATCAGACTTTGTGGAGAAGGCTGGCCAAGTGTTTCTTATGGAGATGGCAACATTGGAAAAATATTGGGATATGGCAATATCAATCTTGGGAATGTCATCATTAAAGAAGTAGCTCTGGTCTCTGGACTTAAACACAATCTGTTGAGTGTTAGTCAAATCTGTGACAGAGGTTATCATGTGGATTTCTTTGAAGAACACTGTGAAGTTATTAGTAAATCTACAGGAAAAGCTGTTTTGAAAGGATACAGGCATGGTAACATCTATGAAGCCAAGCTTTCAACAAGTACTGATGGTTCTGTAATCTGTCTGATGAGTAGAGCATCAATTGAAGAAAGCTGGAATTGGCACAAGAAACTCTCTCATTTAAATTTCAACAATATAAATGAACTAGTCAAGAAAGATCTTGTGAGAGGACTGCCAAAGTCAGTATTTGCTCCTGATGGCCTTTGTGATTCTTGTCAGAAGGCTAAACAAAGGAAATCCTCATTCAAGAGCAAGACTGAATCATCAATTCTTGAGCCTTATCACCTACTACATGTTGATCTATTTGGTCCAGTAAATGTCATGTCTATTGCAAAGAAGAAATATGCTATGGTCATAGTGGATGAGTTCACCAGATACACATGGGTGTATTTCTTGCACACAAAAAGTGAAACTGCATCTATCTTGATTGATCATGTCAGGCAACTGGATAAATTGATCAAAGATTCTGTGAAGATAATAAGAAGTGATAATGGTACTGAGTTCAAGAATTTGATAATGGAAGAGTTCTGCAAAAACCATAGAGTCAAGCAGGAATTTTCTGCTCCTGGAACTCCACAACAAAATGGAGTTGTTGAAAGAAAGAATAGAACTCTCATTGAAGCTGCACGTACAATGCTTGATGAAGCAAAACTTCCAACCTATTTCTGGGCTGAAGCTGTGCAGACTGCTTGTTTTACTCAGAATGCAACACTCATTAACAAGCAAGGAAAGACACCATATGAGATGGTGAAGAAAAAGAAGCCAAATCTGAAGTATTTTCATGTATTTGGATGCAAATGTTTTGTTCTTAAGACTCACCCTGAACAACTATCCAAATTTGATCTAAAAGTTGATGAAGGAATCTTTGTTGGATATCCACTTTCCACAAAAGCCTTCAGAGTCTATAACTTGAGAACAAGAGTGGTCATGGAATCTATCAATGTCTCTTTTAATGATAAGAAGATTACTGGACTTGAAGATTTCAATGATCATGATCAGCTGAGATTTGAAAATGAAGACTTAAATTCTGATACTGAAAATCCTGACAGTCTAAATCCTAATACTGCAAACTCTGATGGAATAAACTCTGATGTTATTGACACTGTGGTGACTACGCCAAAGGAAGATGCACCTATGCAGGGGAGCATACTCAAGATACAACCACATCTCAAGAAGCATCAGAACATACATCTGGCTCTTCAAGTTCTGATTCGTCAAGTTCTGATAAGCCAAATTCTGATAATTTTGAAAACTTAAATTCTGAAGAATCCAACTCAGAGAGAATAATTTCAGGGGGAGCATCAGAAAATGATGATGAAGATAGCATGGATCATGGGGGAGCATCCAGTTTAAGAGAAAACCTTCCATCTGCAAGGAAGTGGACTAAATCACATACACCTGACTTAATTATTGGAAATCCTGATGCAGGTGTCAGAACTAGAACAGCTACTTCGAGTGAATGTCTTCACAATTCTTTTCTTTCTCAGACTGAACCAAAGAAAGTGGAAGAAGCTCTTCAAGATGCTGATTGGGTGCAAGCAATGCAGGAAGAGTTAAACGGATTTGAAAGAAACAAAGTTTGGACCCTAGTGCCAAGACCAAAGAACAGATCTGTTGTTGGTACAAAGTGGGTATTCAGAAACAAAACTGATAGTGATGGCATAATTACAAGGAATAAGGCAAGGTTGGTTGCAAAAGGATATTCTCAATAGGAGGGAATTGATTATGATGAAACATTTGCACCAGTTGCTAGATTGGAAGCCATAAGGATATTTTTGGCTTATGCTGCGCACAAAAAGTTTACTGTCTTTCAAATGGATGTGAAAAGTGCTTTTCTTAATGGAGAATTGGAGGAGGAAGTATATGTTGAACAACCTCCAGGCTTTGTAGATCCCAAATATCCTAATCATGTCTACAGGCTTGATAAAGCACTTTATGGCCTTAAGCAAGCTCCAAGAGCATGGTATGAGACTTTAGCTCAGTTTCTTTTGGAAAGTGGATTTAACAGAGGAACTATAGACAAAACACTGTTCTACCTCAACCATGGAAAGGACTTACTTCTGGTTCAGATATATGTTGATGATATCATCTTTGGTTCTACAAATGACAGACTTTGCAAGAAGTTTGCCAAACTGATGCAGTCAAGATATCAAATGAGTATGATGGGGGAACTTAGCTATTTTCTGGGCCTTCAAGTCAAGCATAATGAAGAAGGCACTTTTATTTTTCAAACCAAGTACACCAGAAATTTGCTGAAGAAATTTGGAATGCCAGATTGTTCAAGTGCATCCACTCCTATGGCCACTGCAACAAAACTGGATAAGGATACTGGTAAATCAGTAGATATTACTGATTAGAGAGGTATGATTGGCTCTCTACTCTATCTAACTGCTAGTAGACCTGATATCATGTATGCTACCTGTCTTTGTGCAAGATTTCAAGCAGATCCAAGAGAACCTCACTTAACAGCTGTGAAAAGAATTTTCAAGTATCTTAAGGGAACAGCTGATCTGGGATTGTGGTATCCCAGAGAATCAGATTTTAAACTAATAGGTTACTCAGATGCAGATTTTGCAGGTTGCAAAATTGACAGAAAAAGCACAAGTGGAAGCTGCCAATTTCTTGGAGGCAGATTGGTTTCTTGGTTTAGCAAGAAACAAAAGTCAATTTCTACATCAACTGTAGAAGCAGAATACATTGCTGCAGGAAGCTGTTGTGCACAGATTCTTTGGATGAAGAATCAGTTACTGGATTATGGGTTAACATATTTTAAAATCCCTATTTACTGTGATAATCAAAGTGCTATTACTATGACAGGTAATCCAGTTCAACACTCAATGACAAAGCACATCAGCATTAGCTACCACTTCATAAGGGAACATGTGGATGAAGGTACAGTGGAATTACAATTTGTTCCAACAGATCAACAACTAGCAGATATCTTCACAAAACCACTGTGTGAAGCTACTTTTACAAGATTGGTAAATGAACTTGGAATGGTTTCAGGTTCTTTCTCTAAATCTGCTTAGCTTTTGTTCTGATGCATCAGACTTTATGATCAGTATTTATAGAAATTACTCTCTTTTTGTATTCTGTGCTTAATTGAAAATTGCTTAAGTACTGATTGTTGTCTGATGTGAATTTCTAAACTCTGATAGTGATATACTGTTTCTGTGTCTATTCAATCCAATGAGGATAACTGTGCTAGATACTGACCTAGTAGTCTTTAACATACTAGAGATCCCATGTTAGAAGTAATTATTTATGTGGACAATCAAATTCTTATATTGAGCTTAGTCACGTTTACTTTGTATATCTTATTACTAAGTCAAAAACTAGAATAATGCTTCTCATCTGTTAAGTTCTGATGTTAGTAAATCTAATGGATGTACTAAGTGCTGATAAACCTCACTCATCAAAAGAAAAAGAAAAAGAATCAAGGAATAAAAATCAGGTACTCCTTTGAGATCTAGAGTAAAAATGTGGAAGGGATGACCCAAGTGTATTGCTGGTATTAAGTAATATGCATCAGAAAAGCAAATAATTATTTTTCTTGGTGAGTTTTCACACTCTATGATTACTGGAGAAATACTCTGATAATAGCATAAATTCTGATAAGCAGTCGTGACTCACTTACACTGAGAAGCCACTGTAAAATGGAATTTCAAAAGATGCATAAAATAAGCACAAAACAGTTGAGGTGGACTCGTGCATGAACTCATTCAAAAGTAAACTTCATAATAAATGACAGATTTTTAGTAAAGTTCTTAGTTATGCCTTATTTCTAAGATGTACTGAAGTGAATCAGACTTTACTCTTTGTCTGGTATTTTGCTTAATGCACACACTTACACTCCATATGAATGATGAAAATTACTGTGGCGTTCAATGTTGTTTTAGATGAACAGTTTATGTGTCAGATTGCATAAATTCTGAGGACAAGTTCTGATGGAAGTTCTGATAAATAAGTTCTAAAGAACCAAAATCAGAATTTGTGTGAAGAATCACAGAGATAGGCATTCATTTTTTGAGTTAAGAAATCATGTTCTGATGACTGTTAAGTTCTGATATAAGTCTAAGTGCTGATATTAAATTCTGATCCTCTACTTGACTTATTTGTGGTTAAAATCTGAAATAGTCTTATTTTAAATCAGAATATGTACGGGTGAGATATTAACAGTCAATACAATTAGGGTTTGTAGAACACGTACATGCACTGTAATATTTACTTGTTTCTTGTGCGCATTAAACCCTGTTTTACACTTCCAATGACTGTTTTTCTTCTTCCTAGTCTAGGGAGACGAGGTAGAATTATTTCTACCTGTTAGCATTAAATTTCCTTGCATCTCCTGGCATTCTATTGCCTATATAAACCAACACCTCAGATCAGTCTACACATCATTTTTTTTCTCACATACTCACTCTCTTTTCCTTCATACCAACACAATCATGGTCAACTACAACATGTTTTTAAACTATGAGACCTTCAACATGGAGTTGAGCTGTGAGGACTGGCAGCAGGAATGGCATGCGACTGTCATTCCTGATGAGATTTGGGACTCGGCCTCCTGTTCTTTTACATGGACTACCATCGCCATCTGGAGCGATTGGAAGAAGAAAGGCTGGAAGCTCTCCGCCAACAAGAGCGAATCATTCGACTCGCTATTCTTTTTGTAGAGAGTCGGAAGAAGACATAATTTGTTTTCTTCTTCCTATTTTTCTTCATCATCAGCTTTGTCCGGCTTCTTAGCCAAGGACAAAAGCTGTTGATGTTGGAGTTTGTAGCTTAGGACAGTCTTGTAATGTTCTGATGTAAATTTCAAATTTCATGAATGTATTCTCTTAATATATTAATGGAATTTTATAATTTTGCAAGATTTTGTCTCTGAGATGTTTTAAATTCTGCTGAATTTTTAAATCCTGAAATATCCATATTCTGATGACCATTTTAATTACTGATATAAATTAAGTTCTGGTTTTAAAATATCAGTACTTGTTTACTTGATTTATTTTTGTTGGTCATTCTCACACTTGAATATTTTTATAGAATATTGGTTTTGCAGTAAAAATGATTAAATAAGTGGGAACAGTTTAAATTTTGAATTAAAACTGACTTACCTCAATTAATGGGATTACTTGGTAAGTGGAACAGTTTTTCCTTGAAAAACTGCATGTGACAAGTAATGATTACTGTTTTCCCGTGCCCATTAACTATTCATTATTACTGCATGTGTGACAGTTGTCCAACGGTTATTTTTTTAACCAAGTATAAGTAAGAGAGAGAGAAGATTATACAATCTTTTATTTACTTTTACTTACACTTTATCTCTCTTTCTTTGCTTTTACTCTCTCTCATCTCCTGATGATTGTTTTTCATACAGACATTTTATCAAACACCTTACAGGCAACCTTAATTTTCAATTTTTCTCATGGAACCTAAGGATTTGATCATCGATGGAGCCAAGTTCGTTCCCAACAATTATGCTGCCATCTTAAATCATGATGAAGCTCCGTCTGAGTTACACTTTGTGCAAGATCTTCTTGCACACAGTGAAATTGAGTATGCATTGACCCAGCCACCAGTCTTTTCAAGCCAACAAGTTCTGACACTTTGGCGGACTGGGCACTTTGATAATGGCGGTGCTAATGGTACTCCCAGCATTGTTTTTGAAGTGGATGATTCTGAACATGTGGTAACTCCTGGAACAGTTCGTCAAGCTCTACGTTTACCAGAAGGCTGCATTTTCTCAACACCGGAGGAACCAGTTCTACAGTAGCTCATGGCCAATTTGGGGTATGAGAAGAGTTTGACTAAGCTTGGACAGTTGAAACGAGCTCATATCAGAAAGGAATGGAGCTTTTACTTCGACTGTATCACTAAAGCCTTCGGGAATAAGTGTTCTACGCCATTCCAATAATGAGTCAGCACATCGGGTATGCTATTATAAACCAAACTCATTTTGATTTTGCAAGTGATGTGTTAGGTTTTATAGGGGATAGGATGACATAGGATAGGAATGATGTCTACTTTGCTAGTTTCTGTCAGCTTATATATAATTTCTGTGCTGCTGATGAACCCCAACCTACCACTGACTTATTTCCACCCTTTAAACTTGCAAAATGTGCTTTTAATGACTTGGTAAATGCTGACCTTAAGAAAACGGTGGTTAGACCTTTACAGATTCCTCAGTCTGTAAAACAGATCCTGGTAAATGCTGATCCTCAAACCTATAGATCTGTTTATCCTGATGTTCAACCTACCACCACATCCCAAACACCACACCAACCATCAGAACATACCACACATACATCGATACCTCAACCCTCTCTCAGAACATATCTTAAAACTTATCTCACACCTTCACAGACAGCTCAACCCTCATCCTTAGCACCTACTGTGAAGCCTTCATCTTCCAAGCCCAAGAGGACAAAGACTGTTCCTCAGACACCACAGAAGAGAAGGAGGATTGTTCTGAGAGATGAGTCTGATAGTGAGGAACAGGTTTCTGCCTCAGAACCTGTTGTTAAAGAAGCTGAGAAGGTCCCTTCTCAGAAGGATTCTGGAATTGGGAGATCTAAACTTCTCAAAAGGCTTAGTAGAATGACTTTTGCTGAACCTCCCAAGGAATCCCCACCTTCAAAGAGATATAAGAAACAGAGAGCTAAAAGGCCAGCTTCAGATGATGAGGAAGCAGTAGCTAAGGAAGGAGATCAGGAATCTCTGATCTCAAAAGAACCAGAATTTGCTGAAGCTATTGCCTCTCCCTCTCCAATATCCCCAACTCAGGAAGCTGCTATAGACAAGGCAAACACACCATCTGTGTCTCCTGTACATGAAACTGTATCTCCTTTAGACCCAGGTACAAGTGTTGAAATTGATATTCACAACCTGGTTGTGCCCGAGGTTCTCTACTTAGAAGCTCCAATAACAATTAATCCATTAACAACACCTTTTACTGATGCTACTCAAACTCCAGAATTGTCTACAACACCTTCTCTGCATCAGGATGTAGCTGTTGATCAGAACTTGGAAACAGATCAACACTAGGAGGATGATGCTGAAGCCTCAATTGCTTCTCATACTGTTGTTTTATCAGAAGATGCTGATTCTGTCAATTCTGATGCTTCAAATGCTGATCCTACTGGTGATGCTGCTATTAATGCAGATGCTGATGAAGCTGGTCCTTCAGGACACGCACCTCAACAAACTGTTCATAAATCTGAACTAGTTGAGAAGTTTATTACAAGAGCAGCACCAGTACCTTGGAGTGAAACTCCTAGAGGATAGGAGTGGACTAAGGAATGGAACTCAGTTACCTTTGCTCCATCTGAAAAGATTCTTGCTGAGCACTTGGCAAAAGCTGATGAAATGTTTATTAATGATGATTTCAAGACACAGCTTCGAGTCACTGCATTGAGTACTAGACATCTGCAAGGTCTCCATTCAACAACTTATGCAGAGTTACATAAAATTCAGGAAGAATTGCTCAAGCAAGAAACGGTTAAGAAAATTGAAAATAAAATATTCTTCCAACCTACCTTTGACAGAGTTGCTTACATTGAGAAGACCCAAGAGAAGCAAAGGTCTTAGATTGATGATATTTTGAAAAATCAAGCTTCTCAGCAATCTCAACTCGATAAAATCCAAGCCTCAGTGGAATTGCTTGTCTCTCTTCTCTTACCTGCTGATGCCAAAAAGGGGGAGAAAGTAATTAAGTCCAAATACAAAACTGATCAGACACTGAAGGGGAATGATGATGAAAAAGATGACCAGGGAAACTCTGGAATGGGTGGAGGTCATGGTCAAGGTAGAAGTTTCTCATCAAGAAGAACTTATATTACAAGTCAAAGGACAAGTTCTGATGCTGGAAAAAGAATTACTTTTGCTACTGGTAAAAGGATAAGTTCTGATGAACTTTTGGATTTTGATGAAGAATTATCAAGACAGTTATTTCTTAAGGAGAATCCAGGAATGGACTTTGAGAGTCTGATGGAAGAAGAAGCAAGACTTAAGTCAGAAAAAGTCAAATCTAAATCTGAAGCTTCTGTTGGTAAAAAGAAACTTCCAAAGGCAAAAGGCATTGTGATAAAAGAGAGAACAAATCCTGAAGCAACCAAGGCTAAATCACAATTACAGATAGATCCAAGGTCCAAGGGCAAAGAGAAAGTTGGTGAACCTATCAAGGTTTATGTGCCTCCTGTGAATGAAGAAATTAATGTTGAAGATGCTGATCTTGCTCTGACTTCAAGAAAAATTTCTAAGACAACCTCTGACATGGCTCAAGTTGTTCATAGTAAAGATATAGTTAGTTCTGATATCTCAAAGAAGTAAGTAACCTCTGACATAGCTCAAGTTAACTTGATATCAGAAGATAAATCAAAGGAAACCTCTGACATTGCTCATGTTAAACCTTCAAAGATACTCCTACCAGGATTCACCAAAGACAAACAGACTCAACCTTTGAAGACTGCTGTAAATGGTTTTGAAGCAAGAGTGGTTACTGGAAAGGAAGCAAGAGATAAATCTGGATTGGTTAGTGCTGATGAAAGAAGAATACAGAACACAACCAATGATCCAACTTCCTTAAGTGAACCAGGTATTGGAGCAACTCCTGAAAGATTGAATCGACTAGAATCTGTACAGATGGTTTACCATACCTACTTGAAAGAACACATTTTGTTGTACTTCATGACAGATTGTAGGGTTTATCATATAAGGGAAAATGCCATTCCACTGAAGTATTTTAAAGAATTGGAACATGTATTATTCTTACTTCAAGTGAATGACAAAATAACAGAAAGTGCTGCAAACTATTTGAAGAGCCAAATTCAGAGACAGAAAAGGCTTTATTCTGTAAAGTCTGACAGCACATATCTTCCAAAGTACAGAGATCACAAGGGTGATATAGTTGAGATGAAGCCTAACTCTGCTAATATTATTACTACCTTTCTGGGTTACAAGGCTGTGGAATTCAATCTTGAGTCTGACAAGGCGTATTTGATCAGACTGGATCAGGACATAAAGAAAGCTAAAATTAATGATCTCAGGGCTGCAATCTTTCAAACTGGTGAAGATTCTACAGAACTTAAAGATGCTAAAAGGAGGATGATTGATGAACTCAGATATGCTGAGAGATGTTTGTTAAAGAACTATCTCAGAACAACTCCTAACATCAGAGAGATCAGAAAGTAAAGCCAAGTCAAGATCTAAAACTGCTTAAATTCTGATATGAATACAGACTGAAGTTGTTATCAGAAGTTAAAGTTGGTAACGCTTTAAGGACTGTAAGTTGTAGTTATCTAGTCAAATTCTCATGCATTTGTACTTAATGTTTTTGACATCATCAAATATCTGTTAAACTTGTATATTATGCTAATTTTCAAGTTGGGGAAGATTGTTAGATATATTTGATAATGTCATGTCTAATATGATTTATGTTTAGTTTTCAGATCTTACTTAAACAGGACAAATCAGTACCTAACTGAAATCAGCACTTATACTGAAGTCAGAACTTAAGTCGTCAGTACTTAAGGTTCAGGAGATATTTATCAGAAGATAATATCAGGACTTAAAGGAAACGTTCAGATAAGGAAGGCGGCTGATTGAAAGGAAAAGAAGATCAAGACAAACGTAAGAAGAGATATGCATGAAGAAGGAATTCTATGAAGAATAGAATACTTGGAAGAAAAGATATCTGATTGATATATTTTAGGAAGCAGAATTATATTTCATATCAATTAGCGATTATCTTGTAACTGTGTAGTATATAAACACAAACATAGGGTTTATACTATAAGTGTTCTCATTATCGAAAAGATTACTCATTGTAACCCTAGCAGCTCTCGTCATATTTGTTCATCACTGAGAGAGGACAGTTCTATACTGTAACAGAGTTTATTGTTTTAAATAAAGTTTGTTTTCTGTTACTTGAGTTATTAAAGTTCGATTTGATTGTGCTATACACTGTATTCACCCCCCTCTACAGTGTGTGTGACCTAACATACTACCCTCAAACCTAACAACCTATAAAGGTTAATTTACATATGAAGGTGCATTTATATATATCACAGGGTCTTGAGTGAAAACTGATAAAACCCCTATGTTTGTGTTGGTGTCATCAAAGTCTACCCCAACATGTAGCCTCTCACCCACTAAATTTGGCTTTTGGGTGGTGAGCATAGTTTATAGAACCATGTCACTTGATGTTGGCAACACTTGAGAATTAGATTCAAGTATCTAATTATAGGATGAAGAAATTTTAGAAACTAGACTTTGAATCTCATATTGGAGTTTTGGCAGCTCCCCATGAATAGAGGAGGGAGCTTCAAGTGAAGTGTTCTCCTTGTGTGTGCCATCCTTATTTCTCCTCCCATACACTTGAATTTGTTTAAGTGTTTGTGCAGACTCTATACAGGATACACTAGGGAGAGTGCTCTTTTCAATAGAGACACCCTGTTGAGAGGATGCCCCTAGAGTCTATTCTTGTCCCTGTTTTACAACTACATTCTTTTGGGGGGATGCAGAGGTGACTTGAGTGGTCAACTTAGTTTTTTTTACCTTCTCTGTCTTTTTGACCAAGGGTGACTCAGGTACAGTTTGTTCCTCACCACTCTCATTTATGATTGACGGGGTTGCCTGCTTTCTCTTCTTTTTACTCACTCCACCCTTTTGAGAAGATGAAGTGGTTAGTTTCCTAGCTTCTAATGATATAGAAGAAAGGGTCTCAGCATTGGAAGGTCCCTGTTATTGTTCCTGTGTTTGTTCTTCCACAGGTTTAGGGACCATTGATGTACTAGAAGTTGCTGTTACTTGAGACCTCATATCAGGCAGTGAGTAAGGGTAAGTCTTGAATCTTTCCAACATAAATTGAGTGATTCTAAGACTTACAAGTACTGTATTCTTTGTAGTAAGTGATCCAAATAGAATTTTGGATACTTGCTTACAATTGCCTATTAATGATCTGTTAATACCATTTAGTATATATATGTCTTTAACCTTGTGATTTAAAGTGGACATAATAAACCTAGGAAAGAATATTCCCTTACCTCTTGCAGCTAGTGGCATTGTGAACCTGGTGCTTAGTTCTTCAAGAATGAGCAAGCCCACATTCAGGTGTCTGTTGTAGGCTATGGAGTACACTAGCTTCTACACAACACTTGATATGTTGTCATATCCTGTCTTTTTGCAGTGAAGGCCCTAATGATTGAGTCAAATAAGAAAGACCACTCTCTCCTCATATATTTCTTGTTGAGACTGGTTAGATTGATCTTCTCACTCTAGTTGACAAAATCCATAAACTCATAGAGTTCCTGTTAAGTAGGAACCTCCACCATATATTCAGTTGGGATGCCCAAAGCTGCATTCACATCTTGCTCATTGAACTCTATTTGTTGGCCTCCAATTAAGCAAGTCACCACTATGGATACATAGTTGTCAAGCCTAACTGTCCTCACTACAGCTGTTGTCCATAACTCATGCAGGACATCCAAGTAAAGGATTGGGTTAGCAGTTAAAGCACCTGCAAGATAAGATTCAGACAAAAACTTGACAAACCCCTTGAAAATATCAGGAGCTTGGTTAACATCAGTGAAAGCAAGGTAGTTAGTTCCATTCTCGGGGATTTCAGCTTTAACATTGTTGAGTGCCATTGTTATTGAGTAAGAGTGAATGGGTAAGAAGAATTAAAGAGAAAGAGCTTGAAACGAGAGAGAAATCGGTTTGGATTTGAAAATTAGGTCACTTAGAGTTTTCGAAGGCGTAAAGAGGTGTATGTCGAGATGTCAGGGTATTTATAGTAAAAGGTAAATGACTTATCGAGAACTCAAAATAAACATTTGGAATTTGCTTATCGAGAAGTCGTATAGAGAAAATAAATACATATCGATATGTCATATTTCAGAGTCTTATGGAGAACTAGAAAAAGACTTATCGAGATGTCAAATAAATACCCAGTTTGTCCTAATTGGACTGAATTGTTTCCAATTTTTATTTAAATAAATTAAAATAAAATTAAAATAATTTTGTCAAAAGTATTTTACGAAAATAATTTATTAAATTAAATTATCTCAGTTCTGAGTTATTTATAAGTCTAAAATTGTACTTGTAGAGAACTCTATAAGTTAACACTTATAGAGAACTCTATAATGACTTATCGATAAGTCATAATGAAGCTTATCGAGAAGTCCCTCGAGAAGTCAGAAAAATGACTTATCAAGAACTCACTCGAGAAGTCTTAAAATGACTTGTCGATAAGTCAGTTAGACTTATCGAGAACTCAGTTCTCTATATACTTTTGATTATTTTGATTCTGCCTTGTGCTAATTTTACATATTGAAAATTCAAATCCACATTTAGACAATTTTCTTAGAATTAAAAAATTCCAAGCTAAATTTTAAATTTTGAAAAATAAATATGCAGAGATGTCTAAAATATTTATAACTCATATTTCAGTTAATTTCTAATTAAATCAAATTAATATTGATATTACTAGAAAGTAAACTACTACAAAACATTAGCTGAGTTCTTGCCTTAGGATAAAGAATTTAACATTCCAATTTCACCTGCAAGTCTAGTGAAAGTTGCTTCATCCAAAGGTTTAGTAAAAATGTCAGCTAATTGTTTTTCTGTTTTAACAAAAATTAGCTCAATGGTACCATTTGCAGCATGTTCTCTAATAAAGTGGTACCTTACATCAATGCTTTATCCTAGAGTGATTAACTAGATTAGCCACAATGGATATAGCACTAGTGTTATCACATATGATAGGAATTTTGTTCAACACTAGACCATAATCCAAAAGCCGATTTCTAATCCAAAGCACTTGAGCACAACAACGTCCTGCAGCTATGTATTCAGCCTCTGCTGTAGAAGTTAACATAGATTGTTGCTTCTTCCTATACCAGGAGACAAGTCTTTATCCTAGAAATTGGCAGCTTCTACTTGTACTCTTTTTGTCAACCCTGCGTCCAGCAAAATCTGCATCTGTGTATCCAACAGCTTCAAAACATGTTCCCTTAGGATATCATAATCCCAAGTTTGGAGTCCCCTTTAGATATCTGAAAATTCTCTTCACAGCCATCAAATGTGATTCCTTTGGATTGGCTTGAAATATTGCACACAGACATGTTGCAAACATGATATCTGGTCTACTTACAGTTAAATACAGCAAAGATCCAATCATTCCTCTATAACCTGAAATGTCTACACTTTTGCTCTTTTATCTTCATCCAACTTTGTAGCTGTAGATATAGCTGTTGATGCAGATGAACAATCAACCATACTAAACTTTTTCAATAAATCCTTGACATACTTAGTTTGGTTGATGAAGATTCCATCACTTCTTTGACTGACTTAAAGTCTAAGAAAGTAACTCAACTCTCCCATCATACTCATTTCATATTCACTCTTCATGAGCTTTTAGAATCTTTGACATAGTTTTTTTTAGTAGAACCAAAAATTATATTATTCACATATATCGGAACTAGAATCATATCACCACTATGATGCTTGTAGAAGAGAGTCTTGTCTATTGTTCCTATAGTGAATCCATGTTTAAGCAAAAATTCTGACAGTGTGTCATAACATACTCTAGGTGCTTGCATTAATCCTTATAGAGCCTTGAGTAGTTTGTACATAAAGTTTGGAAATTCTGGATCATCAAAGCGATGTGGCTGTTGCATATAAACTTCTTCATCCAACTCACCATTAAGGAATGCACTCTTCACATCCATTTAATACACCTTAAAATTTGAGTGTGCAGCAAATGCAAGAAATATCCTTATAGCTTCAAGTCTTGCAACTGGAGCAAAAATTTCATCATAGTCAATTCCTTCCTCCTGTGAGTAGCCTTTTGCAACAAACCTTGCTTTATTTCTGGTGAAAATTCCATTTTCATCCATCTTGTTCCTGTACACCCACTTTGTTCCAATTACACTTCTGTTCTTTGGTGCAAGAATTAATTCCCAAACTTTATTCCTTTCAAACTTATTTAGCTCTTCTTGTATTGTAGATATCCAATCAGGATCAAGTAAAGCTTTTTTAGTTTTTTTTTAGCTCAATTTGTGAAAGAAAACATGCATGTGGACATTCATTTGTAGTTACACTTCTAGTCCTCACTCCAACAGATGGAGTTTTCTGGTGTGAGTTTTTTAACTTGAGTTTTCTACATTTTCTTCACCATTGGTATGACTTGCATAACTTTCTTCTCTTTCTCCCCCTGAGTTTGTGCTATCAAATTCAGGTGTTTAAGATGAGTTTCCATTCTCATGATTCACTTATTCAGTTGACTCTTCATCCATTATGTGATATGTGTTGACTTCAGCTTCATCTTCAGAATCACTATCAATGTTGAGATTTTCAAATTTTAGGGTCTCAACTTCATTTTCACTAAGGCATTCCAAGCCTGGACATTTTTCATCATCAAAAGTAACATCTGTGTTTTCCATAATTTTCTTCTATTTAATCACATAGACTTTGTATGCAGTTCTCTCCAATGAATATTCCGAAAAAATTGCCTCAAAAACTTTAGAGTTAAATTTTCCCATATATTCAGAGTTGTCTTTCAAAATATAGCACTTGCTTCCAAACACATGAAGATGCTTCACAATAGGATTTCTTTTAGATAAAATTGAGTAGGGTGATTTGCCAAGATTCTTGTTAATGAGATATATGTTTTGAGTGTAGCATACAATGTTGACAGCTTCTTCCCAAAAACTAGTTGGCAAATTGGCATCTTGCAGCATTATTCTAGCAGCCTCTACTAGTGTTCTGTTCTTTCTCTCAACTATCCCATTTTCTGAGGTGTTCTTGCAGCTGAGAACTCTTGAACAATGACCTTGTCTTTATAGAATTCATTTAAGGTTGCTTTCCTGAATTCTGTGCCATTGTCACTGTAAAATCTTTTCACACATTCCTGATCTTCAGCCTGCTTCTCAATATTCTTGATGTGTTCAATTATGATGTGTGGGGTTCATCTTTTGAGTGCATAAATTCTACCCAAGTGTACCTTGAGTAGTCATCCACCATCACAAGTGCATACTTCTTTCTTGAAATTGACAGTACATTAACTGGTCCAAATAAATCCATGTGAATAAGTTGCAAAGGTGCACTTATGGAATTTACAGTTTTACTCTTGTGACTTGATCTTTTCATTTTTCCCTTTTGACAAGAATCACATACTTCATCTTGAGAAAACTCCAGGTTTGGCATATCTCTTACTAAATCCTTCTTGACTAGAGTGTTTATTTCTTTAAAATTCAAGTGAGACAACTTCTTATGCCATAACTTGTTTTTCTCTACAGAGGCCTTAGTATAGAAGCAACATATTTTATTCTCATTGGCTGAGTCCAAGTCTGCAAAAAATAAGCATCCTTTCCTTGTTCCTTTTAGAGCAACCTCACCAGTCTTTTTGCTAATAAATATGCATTCTTCTTTGTTAAATGAAACCTTAAATCCTTTGTCAGCAAATTGACCGACACTAAAAAGATTCACTTCAAGACTAGCTACTAGTGCTACATCTTCAATGATAACATTTCCAGAAATCACTTTGCCATATCCCATTGTGAAACCTTTGATGTTGTCTCTAAAAGTCACTAATGGGCCAGCCTTCTCCTCAAATTGTGATAGCAGGGCCATATCACCTATCATAAGTCTTGAGCATCCACTATCTATGATCCATATGACTTTCTTTCTTTTGCCTTGCACACAATGGAGATTAAGTGTGTTTAACAACCCAAGCAGTGTTGGGTACTTTCTTCTTATTTACAGAATGTGCAGAATTAGAATGAGTTGATTCATAAAGAATAGTGTTCATGGATTGTTGTGCATTCTCCCTTTTTGATGCAGACCCAATATTTACTTCTTTGAAGTCTATTCTCAGCTTATGGCAACTCTTCATCACTTTCAAGTTGCAAGGGATGTAGTCAAACTTATCACAGAATGAGTAGGGATCATTTGCATTTGCTTCATTGTACTTGCATGCTCCTTCCACTGGCTTGCTAACAATATTTTTACAAAGGTGAGTTAGATGATTCACAGAGCCACATTTTTGACATTATTTTCTTGGAGCATCTGCAATAAATGCAAAGTTGTTGCTTTTGTTTATCTCAATCTTCCCATTTCTATTCTTCTTCTTCTTTCTTGCATCTTCAGTTTTAACTTCCTTGACAGGTGTCTTGGAATCCTGGTTTATCGTGGGTTTCTTTTTAATTTCAAATTTGGAAGTTGAAGTTGTTTCTTCATTTTTCTTTTCATTATCTTCATCAGAAATTTCTTGCTTTATGATCAACTCTCTTCATTGAAATTTCCTTCACATGCTTTGAACATAGGTGAACCATCCTTTCTCAGTATAGCTAGGACATCTTCACTTTCATTTGCTTTTCCTTTATCACCTACCACTTTCTTCTTTCTGTTCAAAGCATCATAATCAAGACCAATAGCTATGTTAGCACATGGCTTGTTCTTATCATGATACAAACCAACCAACTCAGATGCATTCATGTGAGATTTTATTTTCACTTCATTCTTTTCCAACTTTTCCCTCAATATAGCTTCAATTTCACTAGCACATTTTAATTTATTTTACAAATATTCATTTTCTTGCTTGACCGTGTCAAGCTCCACAAGCAGAAAATGAAGTTTTTTCTTCTCACTCTCAAGCTTCTCATTAACTTTTGTTAGCCTACTGACCTCCTCAGTAGCTGCAACCATGCTAGTGTGTATATGAAACATCTCTACACTCATCTTTTCCATAATCTCCTTATATTGAATAGAATTTAAATAAATAGTGGTTAGAGTTGGTACCTATGATTTTAAAGTGGATGCTTCTCCATGCTCAAAATCCATTAGTACATAGTTTCCAACTTCTTCATCCTCATCATCATTATCAGTGTCATCCCAACTCTTTCCTTCTACAATATAGGCTTTTCAAGACTGTTTCTTCAAGAGAGCTTCATATTTTGCTTCCAGTTCCAAGTAAGCTTTATCATTCTTCACCTTTTTGGGCTTCTTGGCAATCAGTAGCAAAGTGACCCAACTCATCACAGTTGAGGCACCTTATCTTTGATCTGTCCACGGATCATGTTTTGTAGCCACCTTTGCTAGCTGAATTATATTGAGCTTTTGGTTTCCAATTGTTGCTGTTGGAAGATTGTCCCTTGCCTTTGAAAAACCTTGGCTTCTTGACTCTTATGTTGGAAAATTTCTTGGCCAAGTAAGACATGGATTGGTCCATTTTATTTATCTCATCCAAGGTGTATTATTCATCTTCCTCCAGCTCAAACATAACTTGCTTCTGAGATCCTTTGTTCTTTTTTTCTACAGCTGAATAACTGGAACTTGATTGTCCTGCTCATCTTCACTTTCTTCTCTGACATTTAAAATCAAAGCACTGAAACCATCAACAACATGTCCAAGATGTGCTTTCAATGACTTTCTCTGCAGCATCTCAAGTTCATAAGTTTTCAAGATTCCATATAGAACTTCCAAAGTCATTCTGCTTAGATCTCTTCATTATCTAATGTCTGATATTTTCTGTTCAAGACGGTCAGGAAGAGCTAACAGGAACTTTAGGTTAACCTCCTCATCTTCATAATATTTATCATATAGATTCAAGTCAATTTATCAATTTATTGAACCTCTCAAAAACTTCAGTAATTCTTTCCTTTGGTTTAGCCAATTAACCCTCTTACTGAGAAACCAAAATCCTTCTTTGGTTTGACCTAATTTCTTCTGTTACTTCACATAGAATTTCTATTTCCTACCAGATCTATTTGGTTGTGTCAGAGTTGATAATGTTATTGTACATTACATTGTCAAGTGACTATATTAAAATCAGTTGCAAGCCATTATCCAGAGAGACTTTCTTCTTTTCAGGTTTAGTATATCGTGAGGGATCTTTAGGAACATAATGAGCTGGAATGACCATGTCTCCATCTGTAGATTCCTCAACTCTTTCTATGAGGGTGAAAGGGCCATTCTTGAGAATCTGAACATATAGTGGATTGGCCATCCTTATAAACATCATCATTTTCTTTTTCCATAATATATATTTAGATCTGTCAAAGGTAGGGATTTTGATACTGCTAAGCTTCTGTGTATTCATTTTTCCAAGATCTTTAACCTGTTTTCTTTTAGATTGGCTCTGATACCACTTGTTAGGTAATGAATACAACACAGGGGGGTGAATGTGTTTTAGATATTTTTATGTTTTTTGAACTATTTTGGATATGGTGAACAAAGCAGTTTAACTTTTAGAGATATAGTGTTTAAACTGAATTAATAAACAAGCACATGAACACGATATCTTCAAAACTCACTTAATTTTATATTAAAATCAAATATATCTTGCTACAAATTTCTGGGTTCTTTATTGATAAAGAACTCAGCTTCTTTCTTAAGAGAGTTATAAGAAATTTTAGATATGTTTTTTACTCTAAAAACAAAGGACCAGTGTTTACATTATAGATCAGTAAACACATGTTTTACACAACATGCAATAGCATGCACTAAACACCACTTTAAGTTATCTAAAGCTTTCTATTTCTGGCTTAGTAGATCTTTGCAAATCATACATGTCTGTGACTTTTCTTTGTCAATTAATCTTGGCCATTGATCTTGTACTCTTCAAGCTGCTTTTGTAGACTTTTCAAATCAGTGATTGATTTGTTTGTTGATTGACAATCTTGGATCTTTAACTGGTTTGCATTCTGTACTTGAGTTTATATCGAGATCTCCAGTTTGAACTATAGAGAACTGACATCTCGATAAGCATAATGGCTTATCGAGATCTCTTAGTTCTCTATAAGTGTTTTGACTTATCAAGGTCTTTTAGTTCTTTATAAGTGAACCTGGCTTGTTAGGTCTCCAAATTTCTGCATGTAGAATTGACTTTTCGATATCTCTGAGATTTCTATAGGTAGTTTGACTTGTCGATATCTCTAAGATCTCTAATGAGAAAATTGACTTGTCGATATCTCCAATCTTCATATCTTCATTTTGACTTATTGATATCTCTGAGTTCTCTAATATAGAAATGACTTGTCGATATCTCCAATCTTCATGTCTTTATTTGGCTTGTCGATATCTCCGAGACTTCTCTATAAGCTATTTTGAACTTCTCGATAAGTCATTCGGGAGTTCTCGAATGACTTCTCTACATGACTTGACTGTGACTTCTAGATATCTTGACTTAGAATAATTTTCCTAAAACAGATTTATTCCACACCAAGCTTCTTCATAATTTCTTTGAGGCATGATCTTCTTGATCTTCTTCTAGAGTTTATTCTTAGGTTTAAGACTGTTTACTAGAAAAATACTCCACTAAAATCTTTGACATTTTTTCAGACTCAAGTAATACAGTACAAAATACAAATTAAGATTATCACACAACTAATTCTTAGGGCTGTCAATTTAACTTAGTCTTGTTATAGTACATGCATGTCTTGTACAACAGGAAACACCTCTAGATGCGATCTATGGCATATTGAAGACTCATTAACTAGAGATGGAGCAAAGAAGAAAGAGAAAAGGATCCAAGACTAGACCAATTGCAATTAGAGTTAAAGAGAAGCCAAAGGAGAAAGCTAGGAGAAAAGGTCACTCCAAAGTAAAAGCTATGATTGCAAATTCTAATACTGAGTCATCAAACTCTGATGATGACTCAAATATTGATAGTGAATCATATATTGATAGTGATCATGACAACAATGAAGACATGAAATAAATGGTTGCTCTATTGGTTAAAAGCTTCAAGAAGATGGTCTACAATAACTTCAAAAAAGGGTAAAGGTTTTCCAGAAAGGGTAACAGTTCGTCAAACTCTGATAAAAGGAATGTCAGAAGAGATACTGATAGGAAGGAATCAAAATTTGGAAAATTTGACAAGTCAAAGGAAAGATGATATAACTGTGATGGGATTGGACACTTTGCAGCTAACTGCAGAAAACCAAAGAATGAGAAGAAACAAGCCGTGATCACACAGAAGAAAAACTGGGATGATTCATCAGATTCAGATGATGGTGTTAACTATGCTCTCATGGAAAATGCTAATACTGAGGCTGGCAATGCTGAATTAAAGGTACCTCAAACCACCCTTGCTTTTGATACTGATGATATTCATGAATTAAAATTATTTCTTAAATCTCTGCATGTTAGTTATAGGGATCAACCCTTAGAGAATAATAGAATCAAGAGTGAAAACTCTGAGTTAAAAAAAAGGAATGATTATCTAGAAATTGAGTTGTTTTCCATGCTAAAAATTCAAAATAAAAGAGATAATGTTGTTTATGTTAAAGAAAAACTGTTAGAAAAGCATACTTCTCTAGAAAAGGAGTTAACTAAAGAAAGAGAGGTTATTAGGCTTTGGATTAACTCAGGAAAAACAACTCAGGAAATTTTAGAAAATGGTTGTTGGGGATTAGGATTAAGATATACAAAGAGATCTAATTATGATAAGAAAATTGGAAAAGAAACTGAGAAAACTAAACCAGTAAATACTGATGCCAAGGTAAAACTGAACAAGGTTCAGTTGAAGCCCATTAAGTTTAATTTAAGTGCTGATGCTGTTAAGTCAATTCATGAGGTAGGTTCAACCTCAACACCTAAGTCAAACTTACGTACTGATAAGAGTGAACAGGTTTACACAAGATCAGTAAATATTAGTTCAATGACTCAGAAATAACTTAAGCAAAAGCTGAAGGAAGTACACATGAAAGAGAAGGAAAAAAAGCCCAGGAAAAACAAAAATGATAAAGTAGGTGTTAATAAAAATGATAATTATGTAACTACTCCCAATGTACCAAAAAGACATGCTTGAACTGTGGTAGTACTAATCATCTTGCTAATTCTTGCAGGAAGAATAAATAAATAAACACTATTCCTCCCAAATCAGAGTTTAGGAATAAAACAGTTAGATATAAACCACAGAATCCTTGTTTTCATTGTGGTAGCGTGTGGCACTCTATTTATACATGTAAAGAATATCACAATTTATATTATAATTATTATGAACTGAAACCCTCTTTAAATAAAGCAAAATCTATTTCTGCATGTGTAAATACTGATAGTAAGAATGTTAACACAAACTCTGATATGAGGTCTTCTGCTGCATATGTCAATAAACTTAAAAAGGCCAAAGGATCCAAGCAAGTCTGGGTCCTTAAAAATACTAACTGATTTAAATAATGATTGCAGGGTAATAGGAGAAATTTTCTAGTCTTGGACAGTGGATGCTCAGGACATATGACTGATTATAAATCCCCACTATCAGAGTTTAAGGAGGAGGCTGGCCCAAGTGTTTCGTATAGAGATGACAACTTAGGAAAAATCTTGGGATATGAAAAAATCAAAATTGGGAATGTCCTTATTGAAGATGTAGCTCTGGTTGCAGGACACATGCATAATTTAATCAGTGTGAGTCATGTCTGTGACAGAGGTTACCATATGAATTTTTATGGAGAACATTTTGATATTGTTAGTAAGTCTGATGGCAAGATTGCAATGACTGGTGTAAGATATAGAAACTTATATAAAGCCAGGGTCTTCACAAATACTGATGAATCAGAAGTTTATCTACTTAGTATATTATCTGTGGAAGACAGTTGGAACTGGCATTCAAGACTTTCTCATCTCAATTTCAATAACATCAATGAACTTGTGAGAAAAGATCTTGTGAGAGGATTGCCCAATGCAATATTTACTTCTGATGGCTTATGTTACTCATGCTAGAAGGCCAAATAAAGGAAAACATCTTTCAAGAGTAAATGTGAATCCTCTATTTTTGAACCATATCATCTACTTTATATTGATCTCTTTGGTCCAGTCAATGTTATGTTTATTTCCAAGAAGAGGTATGCACTTGTAACTGTTGATGAATATACAAGATACACATGGGTGTACTTTCTGCACACCAAGGATGAATCTCCATCCATTCTTCTTGATCATATGTGAGAACTGGAAAAAGGTTCAACATACAAAGTGAAGATCATCAGAAGTGATAATGGAACTTAATTTAAAAACAGTTCTATGGAAAAGTTCTGCAAATACAAGGGGATAGAATAAAAAAATTCTACTCCTGTAACTCTAAAATAAAATGGAGTTATTGAAAGAAATAATATAACTCTCATAGAAGCTGCAAGAACCATGCTAGAGGAAGCAAGATTGCCTACCTACTTCTGGGCTGAGGCTGTGCAAACTGCTTGCTTCATACAAGATGCAACACTAATCAACAGGTATGGTAAAACACCATTTGAGATGGTGAAGGGAAAGAATCCAAATTTGAAGTACTTTCATATTTTTGGCTGCAAATGTTTTGTTTTCAAAACTCATCTTGAACAACTTACCAAATTTGATCTAAAAGCTAATGAAGGCATTTTTGTGGGATATCTATTGTCTACAAAAGCCTTCGGATTTTACAATATGATAACAAGGACATTCATGGAATCTATACATGTATCTTTTGATTACAAGAAGATTACAGGTCTATAAGATGCAGATGACCATGATGTGTTGAGGTTTGAAAATGAAGTACCATATGCTGAACAATTAAATCCTTATACACCGACAAGTCCTGATACAGTAAATCCTCATATCACTCCAAACTCTGATGCTCCACATGACAGTAAAAAAATATTGTAAATACTGAAGCACATGTTGAGGGGGAGCAACATGATTCAAATCCAGAGTCTTCTACAAATGATTCAACTCAAGGAACATCAGTAAATAATTCATCAGACTCTCACTCTTCAAACTCTGATGAGTCAAATACTGATAGCACTGGGAATAGTGATTCATAGGGAGCATCATGAAATATTAGTGATACACATCAAAGAAATAAAAGAGAGTTCATGGATCAAGGGGAGGTTCTTCTTCAAGGAGTCAACTTCCATCTGCAAGAAAAAGGTCTAAGTCACACACACCTAACTTAATCATTGGAAATCCTGATAGTGGTGTAAGAACAAAAAAAACCACTCAAAATGAATGTCTCTATCATTTTTTTAATCTCAAATTGAACCAAAGAAAATTGAAGAAGCTCTTCAAGATGCTGACTGGATTACAATAATGCAAGAGGAGCTTAATGAATTTGAAAGAAACAAAGTCTGGACTCTTGTGCCGAAGCCAAATAATAGATCAGTTATTGGTGCAAAGTGGGTATTCAAAAACAAAACTGATAGTGAGGGAATCATTAGAAGAAATAAATCAAGACTGGTTGCAATAGTTATTCACAGCAAGAAGGCATTGATTATGATGAGACTTTTGCTATAGTTACAAGGCTTGAGGCAATCAGAATTTTTCTAGCCTATGCTTCTCACAAGAAGTTTAAAGTGTTCAAAATGGATGTGAAAGTGCATTTCTAAATGGTGAACATGAAGAGGAAGTTTATGTTGAACAACCTGCAGGGTTCACAGATCCAAAAGATCCTGATCATGTCTATAAATTGGATAAAACAATCTATGGACTAAAACAAGCTCCAAGGGCTTGGTATGAAATACTTGCTCTATTTCTGTTAGAAAGTGGTTTCACAAGAGGTACAATTGATAAAACTCCCTTTTTATAAATACCATGGTAAGGACTTGTTATTAGTACATATATATGTTGATGATATCATTTTTGGTGCTACTAATGATAAACTTTATGAGAGATTTGCAAAGCTAACACAATCTAGATATCAAATGAGTTTGATGGGATAATTGAGTTATTTTCTGGGTTTACAAGTAAAATAGACTAATGAAGGGATCTTCATAAATCAATCCAAATACATCAGGAATTTTCTCAAAAGATTTGGAATGTAAGACAGATCAACTGCAACAACTCCAATGGCAACTGAAACCAAGTTAGATTAAAATACCGGTTCATCAATAGTTATAACTAACTATAGAGGTATGATTGGCTCATTTCTATATTTGACTGCTAGTAGACCTGATATCATGTATGTTACTTGTCTCTGTGCAAGGTTCCAAGCTGATCCAAGGGAACCACATCTATTAGCTGTGAAAATAGTCTTTAAATATCTCAAAGGCACCATGAATCTTAGATTTTGGTATCCTAGAGATTCAGACTTTGAGCTAATTAAATATTCAGATGCTGATTTAGAAGGATGTAAAATAGACAGAGAAAACACTTAAAGAAGCTGCCAATTTCTTGATGGTAGATTGGTTTCTTGGTTTAACAAGAAACAGTAGTCAATTTTCACATCAACTGTAGAAGCTGAATATATTGTTGCAGGAAGCTATTGTGCTCAAATTCTATGGATGAAGAATCAGTTACTGGATTATGTGTTAGAGTATTCTGTTATTCCTATATATTGTCATAATCAAAGTGCTATTGCAATGACAAGAAATCCAGTTCAACACTCTATGACTAAACACATCAGCATCAGGTACCATTTTATAAGGGAACATGTGGAAGAAGGAACAACATAATTGTTCTTTGTTCCAACAGATCAACAATAAGCAGATATATTCATCAAGCCTCTCTGTGAAGCTACCTTTACAAGATTGGTGAATGAATTGGGAATGATATTAGGACATTTCTCAAACTCTGATAATTTGGAATTACTACCGATAGTTAGAGTATGGTATCTTATTATTATGTATCAGTACTTGCTAAATACTGATTATAGTGTTAAACTCTTATGCCATGAAATCATGTGATTAGCTTCTACTAATCCCAGCTGTAGCTGCATATTAAACTCTAATTATGTGTATAAGCTCTGGTATTGGTCAAACCAGTTGACTGATAAATCCTAACAGTAGTTATTAAAGTCTGATATTGGTCAACCTTGTGTTGACTAATAAATCCTGATAGTTGTTCATTAAATACTGATAATGGTTAAACTCTGATTGACTATCATATTCTGATGATAATTTTTGAGTTTATTCAAATATTGTTTTAATCAGTATTTTAATTATAGGTGTGAAGTTATTTGCAAGTGGGTAATTTTTGCATGATTATAGTTATTTATTGATGGCATGAGGATATGAAAAATGTTGAGTATATATATAAAACATTTTTTTAGGGAACTGTGTGCGCAGTAACTACCGTTATTACATGTCTTCATGATTGTTTTTACAGTCAATTATATGCTGCCATGTGTCCTACTAAACTGAAACGTTTCTGAGTTAGTGGAGTGATGTGTTATACAAAATCAATTTTTTTTATTTATAATTAACACTTTAATTATCTCTAATATCTTCTTCTCTGCTACTTTACCCTCTCTCTCACCCATAAATTCTGAAACCCTAATTTCTGTTCGAAATTTTTTCTTGCAAATTAACCATGACTTCACCAGTTGCTTCTAAACTATTTAATTATGATGGTGCAAAGTTTGTGACTAATAACTATTCAGCTATTTCGAATAACAACAGTGTGAATATCAATTCTCATATATTTCAAGACTTTCTTAAAACCAGTGAGATTGGATTTGCTCTCACAGCTCCACCTATAATCTATGGTGACCAGGTGCTTGCTATCTGGAGGACTGGTGTATATGATGATGGAGAAACTAATGGGACTCCAAAGCTTGTGTTTGAATTTGATAATAAAACAAGGACTGTCACTCCTCAAACTGTAAGGGATGCATTACAGTTGCCTGCTCATACCTCCTACACTAGATTCATGGGAGATACTGAAATGAGGAGGTTCTTTACTGAGATAGGCTACGAGAATCATTTGAAGAACCTTGGTCAATTGAAGAGGAATGGGCTCAGAAAGGAATTGAATCTCTTCTTTGACTGCATCACAAAAGCCTTCAACAACAAATCTTCTAATTTTGATGCTCCGCCAATCATGACATAACAGGTAGGGTACTCTATGATTCATGGTTCAAATTATAATTATGGTTGAGTAGACTTATCTTTTATAGGTGATAGAATAAATGTTGATAGGAATATAATATATTATGCTAGATTCTGTCGGTTGATTTTCAATGTTTGTTTCCCTGATACCTCTATCCCCTCTAATCAAATAGTGCCAGTATTTAAATTGAAAAAGGGGCTTTTTCTGACTTATTTTCACAAGATGAAAAGTGGTTGAATTGAGCTCCTGTGAGGTTGCCTTTGGTTTCTAGAAACTTGCTCATTACAACCCTGTGACTTATGACTTACCTAACAGGAAAAATGCTCAGTCACATGCCATAACTATTGGAAACTCCCCTATAGCTAATCCAAACAAAATAACCCATACACAACCCCAAACACAAGCCCAAACACAAACTCAACCACCATCACAACCACAAACAGAAGCCACCTCAGATGACTCCCAAAAGACACCTGTTATAAAAAAAGAGAGAATTGGCTAAGTGGGCTACAAATCCTGATGTATCAAAGCCAAAAGTTGAAGCAACACAAGTTCCTCATTCTTCTAAACCTTCAAAATCTGTCAAGAGGAAACTTGTGCTTGCTGGACTAGAATCAGATTCAGATGAGGATAATGTTACCTTATCTTCTAAATTTCCAAAACTTTCATATGATTATTCTCCAAGACCAGTTGTACTACCAACTAAGAAGGGCATAACTACTGATGCTTTTTATAGTGCCATTAATACTGATGCTGGCACAAGCCCAAGGCCAGAGAAAAGAAGACTGGTCAAAGCATACTACAATCAGAACTTACTCAAAATCAAACAGGAAATTGCTGGAGGGATACAAGGGGCATTTACATCAAATACTGATTTTCAATTAAATCATGATGCACCTGTGAATTTATCTGATTCTTCTATCAAACAGCAAAGTAAGAGAGCAAGGGATATCTCTCATGAGCAAATTGAAAAGAGTGTCAAGAGGATACAAGGGAAATGTCTTTTCCCTGGATCAAGCATACAAGAACCTGTATCTCAAAGGGATACAACAACTATAACTCCTGATCCAATCCCACAAGAACCTGCACCTCAAAGTGGTGCAACAAATATTAAGAACAAGTGTCTCTGAATGAAAAGTCCATTTAATAATGGCATGATGAAGAAATTGCCAAAATTCATGCAGAAGTATCTCAGATCAAGGATTTTAGTCAATAATTTGATCCTGGAAGATTCAGCCAGACAACCGCTTTTTAAGAAGAGCATGCTCAGGACTCAAACACTGCAATTATGGAGAAAAGTACAACCTGGCTGTCAAAGTCAGCTAGCAACTCCTGATTCTCCAGCCACACAAGAACCATTGCATCAAAGTTGCAATGAAGGTTTCACTCCTATTGCAGTGACACCAGTAATAGATGCTGAAGGCAGAATTTACCCATCACCACCATCTACTGATATCTTATAAGTACCTCCACTGAATGTCTGCACATAAGCTGAATCTTCATATTCACAAGGTATAAATACTGATTTCACTTTATCAGCATTTACTTTAAATACTGATTTTGTCTTATCAGCATTTATTTTTCATATTATAAATCCTGTTGGTATGATTATATCTAGACCTTTAATTAAGGACTACCTCTAGCTGTATGACCAAATACCACCTTTCTTTAGCCACCTTTTATTTCTGTAGGACTGTTATTAATATGAGCCTTTTCTGTGAGTTGTGTGAAAAGATTTATAGAAAAACAGAATTAAAGAGAGGGAGGATCCTTCCTGGCAAAAGAAGAGGTAGATGAGAGTCTGGATTTAGTAATCCTTGCGAGGAAACTCTAACTATTGAAAGTTATGAGCTGTGTGATGTGAGGAGTAGTGAGACTACTTTAAAAGAACATAGAAATTAAGTGTTACTTGTTATATTTTGCAGGTGCACAGAGTATAAAAGAAACAGCTACTGAACAACAAACTATTGACCCTCGGTTAAACTCTTATGTACCAAGTGTTGATAATCTTCCTGCATATCTAAGTACTGATACTTTCCTGTAGTCCACTCACTCTACTATTCCATCACCTGTTATTATCCCTGTTGTTTCTAAAGATGTAATAACACAACAGTTCATTCATAAAGATCTATTCACTATAGGATCACCACATCACTCCACAAGCACTGAGGTTCTGGAGGTAAATCTTGAATCTCTTGCTCATTTATCTACAGTTCTTGAAGATGTGGAACTAAATGTTGATGGTATGGAAGTTTTTGAGGCAGCTGGATCACATACAGCTCCAATTTTTGATTATATCTTTAATGCTGAAGTTGGAGATAAAGTTCAGTAGATAGTTCAAAATCCAGTTGTTAATGAAGGAACTGTCCACGAGACAGAATCTAATGATGTGAAGAAGCTGCTACTTTAAATTCTCTTATGGATCCTGAGGATGATCTATTCTTCTCTGAAGATATGCCTAAACATGTGAGACAACTAAAGCTGAAGGAGTTAGATTCTAAAAAGGACCAGGATTTATTTGATGATGTCTAGAACAAGAAATGGAAGGATATTAACTATCCCATCTGAAAGGCTTATGCTGTCAATCATCTGGATACAGCTGAGAAGACCATTCAGAATTCTGATGTGCTTAATCATATGAAAGATCTACTCTTCTGGTCAGATCTTTGCCTACTGCTGAGGAAGCCACCACTTCTCAAATCAATCAAATCAAAGAACCTTTCCTGGCTACAAAGATGACTACTCATCAGGAGATACAGAAACAAATTGGACCAATTCTTGACAGACGAACTAAAATTGAAGCCAATCAGGCTCATTTAGAAGCTAAATAAGAGCAAAGGTCTGGACAACTTGATGAGGTTTAAAATTCAATGGAGCTGATTATTTCTCTACTACTTGGTGATGATGCCAAAAAGGGGGAAAAGATTGCTAAACCTAAATGCAAACATATGACTTTGAAAGGAGCTGATGACACAAATCCTGATGGTGGAGATAAGGGAGGAAGGAAGGAGATTGTGAAAAGGAGAGGTGAAGATCTAGTTGGAACTAGTGGTTCATCAAAAGTCACTAGAACTCAATCTAGAAAAAGTGAAGGAAATAAAAAAATTAAGAGAATAATTCAACAATCAAAAGAACTGACTGTGACTATAACAACTCAACAAACTCTAAAAGTCGCAACTGCTGATGATGACCCAGGCATTCTGGAGATAAAATCTGGTGTAGAAGCAAGTCAGTATCTTCAAACTCTGAAAGTAAAAGGCAAAAAAACAACTTTGTTCTACAAGGACCCAAAGATTCAAACATTTGATTTTGAGGTGAGTAGAAGAATCTTTGAGAAAGAAAATCCCGAAGTTGATCTAAAAAAGCTAAGGCAGATGAAGAAAGAATTCAAGAATTCTATGAAGACAAAAAATGTTGATGCTGCTGTTATCTCTCAAGATCCTTATGAAGATGATCCTTCTAAAAGACCAACCAAAGGGGTAGTCATAAGGGAGGCAAGTCAAGAAGATGCTGAAAGATCTCTTATGTCTCAAGTAATCTTAAATACTGACAGGAGTCATAACAGGAAGGAGAAGATAGGAGAGAAGTCTAAGCCTCCAAAGCCTAAAGCCAAATCTGTTGCTAAGAAGAAATCAGTAGCCAAGACATATAAATATCAAATACTGATAGATCAAATCTATAAAGTAGCTCAAGCTTTTGATAATGAAGAAAGAGTTAAAAAGAAGAAGAAGTCAGTCAAGCTCATCAAAGAAGGAAGATTCATGGAGCTGACTGGGCTGAAAAACTAAAGTTAACCTCTGACATTGCCCAAGTTAATAAAGAAATAAATGATGTTGTTCAACCAATCACAATCTCTGATACTACTGATGTTGTTCATTCTTCAAACCCAATTCAAGCTCAGTTATCAAATCCTAATTCTGAAAATATAAACTCTGATAAGCCAGAACTTACTTTTGAAGAAAATAGAAAGTTACTATGGGGAAGCAAGAAACCTGCACCTAGAAAAGTTACAGTGGAAATCCTCATGCTAGAAAACCTGGAATCAGAAGTGGTCTGGGAAGGTTAAATGTTGATCCATCTGTAGGTGATGCTTTGATTCTAAGAAAGCATGCTAATCTGAAAGTAATTGGAGACAATGTAATGCTTGAAGACTTACAGAAAATCATATCTGTACAAATTGTTATTGATCTTATTGGAGAGAAAATTATTTATTTTCTGTATTCTGGGTGAAGGTTGAGGTTGATACAAGAATAATTAAGAGACAAATCATGGCAGGAATTAGAACTTGTTGCTACAATTCTCAAGGTAACCAATCCTGTAACTGCCAGATGGTCTGCATTTATAAATAACCTGATACAGTTGAAGCAAAGAGGAATGCCTTACAAATCTAACTACATCCCAAAGTACATTGATCAAACTAAATATATTGTTGATATGCCTATTGGAGGAGCTAAGATAGAAATAAGTCTAAGAAGGGAAGTCATAACTTTTAATCCTAATGGAAAGAAGATTGGATTTCCAGAACTGGATGATCTATCTCTTGAAAATCGAAAACTACATGATCTCAGGGCTGCCATCTACCAGAATGATGAATCAACAGATGAGCTGAAAGAACACAAATGGAGGATGCAATGGTACTTGGATGTAATGGAAGAAAATCTGCTGATAAAGTTTCTTGAAGAAACTCCAGACTGTGTTAAAGTTCAGAATGAAGAATAAAGTCTGATAATTACTATTTGTAAGATTGTATATATTTATTTGATGTTGGCATTTAGATAGTTTTGACATCATTAATTAGAACTTGTACATAATTACATTATGCACAAGTTGGGGGAGATTGTTAGATATAATTGATAATTTCATGATATAAACTACAAGATTTATTATCAGTACTTACTAAAGGTAACATCATCGGTACTTGTCTATCAGTACTTAATGATCAGCATTTAATGTCATCATGACTTAATCACTTAAGTAGATATTCGAGAAGAAAAGAGGATTACAGAATTCAAGGTGGTGAAGGACTTTATATCAGAAGTAATCACACATGAATATGTATTATGTTTACTTATTGTAATAGAATAGGATTCCTTATTGATTGTGTAACCGTGCACTATGTAAGCACATATTAGGTTTACTCTTTAAGAGAAGCATTAACGAATTGTAGTATCTTTCAGATAACCTAGCATCTCTCAAGGATAATTGTTCATCCTTTGAGAGATTACTTGTGTAACAGTTTTTATTAGATTAAAATAAAGACTGTTTATTCTCTTAAAGCTTTATCGTATTATTTGCCTAAAATATATTCACCCCCCTCTACATTTGATTACGGACCTAACAATATATATACACACACACACACACACACACATCTATATTCTATATTAACATATAAATACATGTATGGGAAGTAACATAAACTTAAGTTTAATGATTCTATAACTCACATATAAATCTCATTATTGCGTCATTGCTGCATTACCGTGCATCACTATATATAATAAGTTTTGAGTGGAGAACATGAATGAAAAGGTTTATACTGATACAATCTCAATTCTGAATAAAATTCATATCAATAATATGAGTGTAATGTGGATGTTACAGTTTCCACCCATATTTGAAAGGAAATATCTGATTTAAACCCAACCCCATCCATATTACTATATGTTTTTTTGGTTGATCTAAATACCCAAAAAGTGGACTAGATTGGGTTGGTTATTTGGGTTTGGGGCCAAATTTCCACCCCCGGGTGCACATATTTTTGAAAAAAAAATAGATAAAAGAAAAAAAGACGTATGAATAGTAGCAATAAAGTGCACACTAAGAATTTGGTAATTTTGACTAGGTTGATCTCATTAATACTTGAGTAATTAAGCTTGAAGGGACTTTGTGCCTAGTAACCTAAAACCTTTATGGTTTGGGATTACTGACCCAACACTCGCTACATGGGTATTAGTGCATAAATGTTTAGGGATCTCGATTATTACATGGTTAAATAATTCAATTAATATGCGTGTATAATCTGGTTTGTAAGGTTTTTTGGAGGTCGTGACTCACTTACATTGAGAAGCCTCCCAACCTTAGACCGAGCTTATGAAGTCTTATGGCGATCGTAACTCACTTACACTGAGGAGTCAACCAACCTTAGACCGAGCAGTAACTTATATTGAGGAGTCACCCAATCTGAGACCGAGCAGTAAAAACCATATGTGCATATAGTAGTAGTGTTGTATAAATAAAAAACGACATGCAAATCCATTGTTAAACTTGAACGATGGCTAGTGTTAAGTAATAAAATGTTTAAGATGTATTCAATTACTCAACTTGGGGCTTTTAACTCGCATGACGTATCATGTTGAAACTTGTGCATCATTCTTCTTGGTTCATTAGAGAGCATTTTGTTAAGCTAAGAACACACACGCACACTGTACTTGTGTTTACTATATGGTGATATTGTGTGTGAGCTTGATGTGTCTAAAATTGATGCATAATCTGAAGGTTATTGCTGACTTGACATGCACTATTATAGTTAAGATCTTTGCATTTTAGGTCAATTAGTTGCATTCATGTAGTTGCATTTTACTTGAGCTAGTTGGATTTTGTGGGTATTTTTACTATAGGACCTCACGAGACCTCATTCGTCCATTAGGGATACTTATAGGTTTAAAAGCTTGTTGCATCTGTCAAATACAACCATGATCATCTTACGAAAGTGGTATTAGTTAGTAGTTATAGTGTATTAGTTTGCATGCACGAGGACGTACAAAATACTAAGTGTGTGGATATTTGAGAGTATATATTTATACATATTAATATCATATTTATGATATTATATCATTAATTAGATATTATTAATTAGAATTTAATATTTTAGGACAAGAAATAAAGATATCTCAACTTTAGATTGAATTCAGCTTATTTAGACCTAAATAATAACTAAATTCAAATTTAATAAGTTGCACGTGCAAATATCACTGTTTGGACCCTAACTTGAGTTCTAAACATCAGAATTAGGAGATTTTATAGCCCATGCAAAGCTAACAAAATTATCTACAGTGTAGAAGTGATTTAACATCAAAATTTCAAATTGAACAGCCCAAAATCAGGCTTAAAAATATAGACTATAGATTTTACATCATAATTTAATTTATTTGTACTTTCTTGGAAAATATTAAAAATATTTATTACATTTTGTTTTTACATATTATACATATAATTATACCATATTATAGAATATACATAGACATAGACGTACTTTTGTGAGAGAGAAGAGAAAGAAGCAATTTGAAAGCGAGATTGAAAGGAGCGAAAGGATTCGTCCGGATTCCAAATGAACTTTTCAAGTTGTATTCTCTATATTAAATTCTTAAACTCATTACTTGCAATCTTACTTTATATCTTGTTTTATCTTATCATGAGTACCTAATCTCTTTATCCAAAAATTGGTTAATATACTTTGGCTTATTGTGTTTATTTGGTTTATTAAGATTTTCTTGTGATTGTAAATTTGTCATTAAGGCCATAACATAATTAAGGGAGTCACGAACCTTACATTATATCTATAGGAGTTATTATGAATCGGGAGAGGATTTTTAATTCTAGTATATGATATGATAGACAATTGTTAAGTATTACATCGGGAGATTGATATGAAAATTATGAACTGATAATCCTTGGTTTTTAATAGTTTATAATTGTATTTTGTATGATCTTGGGAGTGTCGTTCAATGAATAGTTGTAGGCACTGTAATTTACCTTGGGAGATGATTTTATAAATTTTAGAAGGATTATTTTTAGCAAACAAGAGACACAAACTAGACATTCATGATAGTTAGTTGGAGAACCCTGATTCTTGGATTATTTCCCTTAACACTTATTGTATAGTTTTATTTGCTTATTAGATTAAATTAACAGATAATTAAAACATCCATCAAATTTTTTCTCCATATTGTTGAACTATAAGCGATAAAATACTTGAGATTTGTATTGATATTAGTCTTTCCTTGTGCATGATACTCAATAAAATACATAATAATAAATTATGGTCAGTGAGAGTGATTTTATTTATATGATTCCAAAATCTCGAGCTATTACATTGACCATGGTGCCTTTAGTATTGGCTTCCTTCGCTTAATAATATTATATCCATATATTTTCTGATAAGATCATATTCATATGTCTTGGAATATAACTCTAATATATATTAAGATGCAGCTTTGCTACTTGTGGATATTACTTTCTCTTTTGATGCGTATATGCATGTTGTTGCATTATAATTTGTGATTATCAGCAATCACAATAAGTTTTGCTAAAAAGAGTCACAGAATCACCATGAAAAAGACTTTATGTAGTAATCCAGAAAGTATATATAGTGGAGCTCCCATGAAAAGGATTGCAATAGAGTGCTTTTATAAAAACTACCATGTGCCAAGATGCGTTAAAAGCTCCTACCTATATGCCGACAAGAAAAATACTTGTGACAAGCTGTGAATCTTCATATTCCACTTTCAAGTTCTACAACTGATAATGAAGAAAGAAAACAGAAATCTCAATGGAGTGGCCACCCCATTTGCACCATCAAGATGAATCAACTTCAGAAAAAATTGGTCATTCAGTGAGAAGTTATTCCTAGTTTGTGAGCTAGACCGAACAATGTTGAGACCCAATTTCTCTAATTGAGTGTTAACATCAATCACTATATTCTAGATGAGATTCGCTGGTCAAGACTTTGTACACGACATCAGAAGAATCAAAAAGAAGGGGTTAAGCAGAATGCAGCTCAAGAGATGACTCCTTCAAACTTGATCAGAAAGATATGAAAACATACTAAAAAATTATAGAAATCTGAAAACTACACAAGGTCTGACTTCAAGTAATAAACTGTTTTTATAGGGAGTTTTCTGGACAACAAGCTATATACCGTTAGAAAGATCTTGGAGTCTAGTTTTTTAGACAAAAAAGCGGTTTGTCAAAAGGAATTTTCTATAGAGAGCTAAAACTATTTTAGCGATAGTGTGTAAGGCTGTCCAGATTTACAAGAAACTACAGAATGTCAAACTTTGCAGAATAAACTACTTTCATCCGGAAATCTCTAGGCATTGAGTTATATGCCATTAAAAAGATCACGGTATTTTTTTTATATAAAAAATGGTTCATGAAAAGGATTTTCCTATAAAAAGTTATGACTATTTTAGTAAGGAGGTGTCAAGCTTTCTAGACTTACAAAAATACACTGTATCTACAAATTTGTGCAACATCAAATCAATTAAACATTGCTACAAGGTTTCCTTTGTATAAAAGTCCTCTAGTCAGCAATGGCAAAATGGAAACCAATAACAAAAAAAAGAAGAACAAGTGCAGTCTCCACATTCCATTACTCTCAACTATGGTAGACAAAGATGCATGTCACTTTGAGAATCAATCCTCATCCATGAAGAAGAAAAAGAGCTCAAGATTCGGAAATATAATCAGAGAAAACATAACTCCTTCAAAATAGAATGACGTAATAAAAAAATTCAAAAGCTTAAGGCAACCAGGTTCAGTACATTACTTTGTTTAAGTACATTTATTTCAATTCAGTACATTCACCGAGCTTTATCATGTTAATAAAACAAATAAACGAGTAAAATACCTATCTTTAGGGGGTATCACGAAAAAGATAGGAACTTGCTTTAACATCCAAGGAAAATAATTACTTTGACGAAAACAAGTCTTTAAGACACTTAATATATTTCTTTCGGGATTGAGGAGAACAAATCGACCTATTTACTTAAAATTCTGAAGCAAAAGCTACTTAGTCCCTTTATAACTTGGGGACGAAGAAGGTAGTTATAAAATCTGACTATGTTGAGTTAACACCGAAGATGCATATTATTAAGGTCGAACATAGCATTTTACCTAAGGGATATCCTGAAGAAGATAAGCACTTAATCAAATGTTCCGAAGAAATATAAGTGTATAAGACGTTGAAATGTTATATTCGGAATTCGAGAAAAAATTGAACCAAAATACAAGTCCCAAAGGCGAATAACTCAGTCCCTTAGACACTTGGGGGCCAAAAAGGCGGTTCTGTAATGGTCAAAAAAATAATTTATGTTAAGGAACATAATAAAGTCGAATATGGATAAACCAAATAAACTATACTAAGGTAACAATTGAGTTTGGAAAACGCATTTATCCAGTAAATTACGTTAGGTTAATAATGAAGATGCGTAAATTAAATAAATTTTGCTAGGTTAATAATGAAGATGCGTAAATTAAATAAATTATGCTAAGTTAAATACTGAAGATGCGTAAATTAAACAAATTATGCCAAGGTCAATACACATACCGAATATGCGTCAATTGAACAAATTACGCTAAGATAAATATTAAAACCAAAGAGACATAAAATATTCAAAATCTAAAATGGAAACCGAAGAAGCATTAAAATAAATATGCTAGGTTAAAAATTGAATTTCCGAATCCGAACTATTCAGTCCTTTAGAAACACAGGGACAAAGATGAATGCTAGGCCGATGACACATATAAAATTTCCTAAATTATGCTAAGGCACAAAAGTGACCGAAGCAGCTTCAAGAAAGCAAATTTTACTAAGGCACGAAAATAACCGAAGCAACATCAAGGAAGAAAGGCACGAAAATAGCCTAAATAACGTAAAATTTCCTTGGAATGCGGTAAGGCATAAAAAGGGCCGCTTCATATTAACTCTTTGGCGCCGTCTAGTTAAACATACTTTTCACATGCTAAATTCAAATTGGTTCTGCATAAGACTAGTAAAGAAGAACGAACACCTTATCTGGTGAGTCGCCCGAAGAAGATAAGGTCATTCGTCCTCACATCTTTTTAATCTTAAAAATATTTTTTAAGTCTTTAGAACACAAGACCCTCCTTCATAAAAAGGGCGAATAAAAGCCAATCTCTTTTCTGAAGGATGGCCCTAGTCCTTTTAATACTTTTAAAATATTTAGGGCGGAGATGGATACTAAAAATTAAAAAATAAAAATTGCTAAGCAAAGTAAATGTGGCGCCCTCCAAACCCGGGTCAGAAGTTTGGGGTCCACAACACACACACAATATATAAACCTGTATATGAAATATTATTTACAATGACCCTGCTTTACACAACCGCATATCGCAACAGGTTAAAGTATGAAAATAAGCCACAACCTTAACTTTTATTACATCGTACCAAATCCCAACTAGTTTAACTTACAATTGAATGAAATTATTCTTACAAATTTGCTCAACTCAACTATAATATAAAGCTTCTGCTGGCTTGATCCAACTCGTCCTAGAATCCTAGTTCGCACATTGGACTAGGAAACCTTGCTATCAATCATTTATTTTTTAATTGTAGAATACATAAACATATTTGCAAGAGTGAGCTAACTAGCTTAGCAAGTCATAATATCAATGGATGAGGTTAAACAATGATTAAATGAGATGATTCATAAGAATCAAGTTTCTTGTTTAAACAATCATTAGAATTGGATATTCATTTTAAGTTTTAAAACCAAGGTTAGGCTGCTGATCAGTCACGCACTCACCCCGAGCAAGGCACACGACTCTGCTCTATAAACAGGATCTAAAGGCACACATTGGCCTAATTCGACCACGAATCTGGTCTGACCACGAATCTGGTTCACATAAAGAAAACTATCCAATTCTAAAATAGTTAAGTATGATAAACAATATAATTTAATAAAACAAGATCATAATCAACAATGACAAAACATTTGTATAAAAGTGTAATGCAATTAATGGGTATCACAAGGATATATCAAGGTATTTATGAGGATTAGCTTTCAGCCTGTAGGAGAATCAGCTATTAAATGAACAGTGATTTCACTGGGTTTAGTCCTTTGATGTTACAAGGTAATGATAAAATGTAACAATTTGTGTATGTTCAAGCAATTCTGTGCTAGTGTTTAGTGTATGGTGGATATGTATTTGTGGAGTAGTATCGTATTTATGTGGTTTAGTATCTGATAAATCAATAATGGATGGTTTATAAAGAATAAGGCTAACAGCTCAAAGTTCAAATGATGTGAACAAGGTTCAAGGCTGAATGATTCAAAGTACTTATAATATAAGGTAGAACTATTTTGAATACCAACAATATATCACAAGAGGGTTTAGAAATATTTGCAATATATCTCGAGAAAGGTTCAGAAGTACTTGCCTGATTCCAACTTCACTTGTACTTGTCTAATGATCCTATTCAACAACCACTTGTCTACTTTTTCTATGCCTCGCTTCTATTCACTGATCACTTGCTTTATTTTCTACGCATCGATTCCATTTTCTGATCACCACTTCCTTTTTTCTACACCTCGCTTACTCTGCTAGGCATCATAAGTATCTATCAATATTCATCTCATATTATTCAAATCGTCACATAGACGTCATAAGGTTTCATCTACCCTTCATTTCACCAAAATCCGATTTACGGATTGAAAGTTATGATTAAAACAGTCAAATAATAAACACATAGCCATATAACATATTAATCAGATAGCACATAGCACATAACATGCAAGGTAATCGATATAAATAATTTTTCAAAGAAGGTTTGGGTTAAATTGATTTTTCTAGTATTTAATACGAATTTTTAAACATTTTTCGGATTTAAAACGGGTCTCCGACTTATTTTATAATTAAATAATAGGGTTCGAACACCAGAATCTGACTTTAAAATAATTTTGTAATAATTATCGAGCTTTGAAAATAATTTAAAATAATATTTAAAGCTCGAAACTATTTTTTGGGATTTTTTAATCCAAATAAATAATTAAATCTAATTATATAATCAATTAAAATCAATTAATAACTAATTAAATTATTTAATCAATTAATATGTAAATCAATTGACTAATTAAATAATTAATTATCAACTAATATTAAATAATTAAATATTTAAGATTTATTTTTTTTAAAAAAATATTTTTCAGAAATTTAATAATGAATTTTTGAAATTTATAAAAATAACTAAAGCAATTTTCTAAAAATAAATTAATTAAAAATATGATTTATGAAAATAATTAAAACAGAATTCCACTTTTTATGATTTTTGGAAACTTCAGGGTCCGAAATGCAAGACTGTGCAAACCAGGGGAATCAAAATGTAATTTGACCGCCCCTCCCCTATCTTCTTCACCCGGCCGGCCAGAACTCCATGGCCACCGCCATAGAGCTTTTACGGCGGCTCTAATCGTGCCCAGAAACGTTATTAACTTACAGGAGATGTTCTATAGACATGAATGAACCTTTCTTTGGCATCAAAACAATTAAAAACATAACGAATCAACTGGAAGAACAGACGGAAAAATCTGCCGCCGTCCGACCTTCTTCTCCGATTAAGGCCTTCCGGCTACCATTTGTGCATCATGCATATACCAATCGACTTGTCTTGTCACGATCTATCTATTGGTGCAAACAATTCAGTCTAACAACCCCTGAGGAAGAAACCCCCAAAAATCAATTGCAAACTTGCAAACGGTTATAAACCCTAATTTCTAATTCCGAGAATCAAACACATATTTGAGCATGTTATTGAACTCCAAATTCAACATATGATATACCAAAATGATCAGGAAGAAATGATCTACATGATTATGCCATCAAATCACACAAACAATATCAAGAAAAAAATTCATATTTTAATTCATAAATAATTCGAAATTAATAAAAATTATAGAAAAATAACCTTTGATTCTGCAGGTGTATGAATCACATATTCTGAAAGTACTCTTCAAAACCTTCGATTCGGTTACTTGAACTCCAAAATCGGTTATAGCTAACACCTTCAAATCTAAGTTTGATTATGAAGAACACTATGAATATACTGTATTTTCTCTGAAAATTATATATTTAACTGACTGCAAATGATTTTCTGTACAAAATAAAATATGGTAAAGGCTATTTATATTTACGGAATATTGGTACCCCGTTGGATCATACCGGATATAAAGTATTACATTTATTTGAGAAGACAGATCCAAAACGGTTCCGGTTTTAGGATAATTATCCAAATCCGTACATTTTGTACTGCATCTTGGTCTCAACGCTTTGGTTACACGTATTATGAGATGATAATTATAATAGTTTAATAAAAAGTTTTCGTTTCTCGAAAATACGGGTTTTATCGATTTACCGAAACAAATTTTGTATCGAAAATATTTCGCAGGGACCCGCACGGGGAAAACCGTACGCCGGATCGAAAAAGTCAAAACATGGAAAATGCTCGGAATATTACAATTAGGTTAGGAAGGAGTTTTTGAAAGAGTTTCGGGTTGTAAAAATGTAAAAACGGTTGAAGTCGGTTGGTTTCCGATTATACAAAATAGTTTATAAATACAAAATCATTTATAAAATTATATAACAACTCAAAAATTAATATAAAAATATCATAATTATCTATACTTTATTTCAGACATATAAAAATTAAAATACTCAAATTATATCATATTTAAACATCCAAACACAAATACCACTTAACATATAATTCACCAAAATTCATATAATAATCATGGATTATTTGTTTATTCATAAAAATAATTACACGATATATCCCGGATATTACATCCTTCCCCTCTTAAAAGGATTCTGCCCTCAGAATCACTGAAGCAAAAACTTAGGGTACCATTTTACGTATAACGCTTTCTAGATCCCAGGTTGACTTTTCAACCCTTAGGTCTCTCCACAATACTCTTAATAACTTTACCACTTTCTTTCTTAACACTTCTCTCTCTTTTCTGTGATTCCCTATAGAATTCTCAATATTGGACAACTCTTTCTGAATTTCTATCGGTTCATATTTTATCGCATGCCTAGAATTCTGGATTATACCCCCTTGTTTTTAAACATTTCCACATGAAAAACACTATGAATACGTTGCATATGCAGGGGTAACTCTAATTCGTATGCTACCTTATCGACACATTTCAAAATTTCAAATTGTCTGACGTATCTAGGACTCAACTTTTCTTTATTTTCGATCGTGGATGATTCCTTTTCACGGTGACACTTTTAAGTATATTAAATCTTTTTCTTCAAACTCCGCATTCTTTCTAGCTTGATCTACATATTTCCTTTAACGATCCTGCGCGGAACTTAACCTTTTCTAAATAATCTCTACAACTTCCTTTATCTGTTGTACCAACTCTAGTCCAAGTATTTCACGTTCGCTGACTTTATCCCAATATACCGGTGATCGACATTTGCATTCATAAAGAGCTTCATAGGGAGGCATTCCGATACTGGCATGATTATTATTATTATAAGCAAATTCCACTAAGGGAAAATGCTCATCCCAATTTTCTTGGAAGTCAATGGTACAAACACGTAACATGTTTTCAATTGTTTGGATCGTTCTCTCGCTCTGACCATCAGTCTGCGGATGATAAGTTGTACTCATATTTGACTTAGTGCCTAAATATTCTTGAAAACTTTTCCAAAATCTTGAATTGAATCGTGGATCTCAATCTGATACAATAGACACATGGACTCCATGACAGACTACTATTTCCTTCAAATACATGTGAACCAACTTATCCAGTGAATATCTTTCATTGATAGGCAAGAAATGAGCTGATTCGGTTATTATGTCTACTATAACTCCAAATAGCATCATGGTTCACTTTTGTCCTTGGTAAGCCAACTATAAAATCCATATTAATGTGCTCCCATTTCCACTTTGGAATCTCTAACGGTTGTAACAATCCGCTTGGTCTCTGGTGCTCCGCCTTAACTCTCTGACATGTATAACATTTTCTAACCCACTCCGCAGTTTCTCCTTTCACGTCTGGCCACCAATAGTTACCTTTTAAATCTCTGTACACCTTGGTACTTCCTGGATGGATGGAATACCTTGAGTTGTGAGCTTCCTGTAGAATTTCATTCTTCAATTATGTTACTGGTGGAATCTAAATTCTGGAAGAAAATATGAGAATACCTTGATCATCTTTCTGAGCGCGTAACTCTTCTCCCACAAAACGATTTATATCTTGCTCCATTATTCCCTCTTGACATTTCTTTATCCTCTCTTAATAACTCTGGTTAAAAGGTCATATTATACATCCTTGCTTCTTTTGGATTATAAATTCTGAGTTCCAATTCCAAATTCTGAAATTCCATATATAATTCTTCTGGTGCAGTCACTACATTCACTTTCTCCTTTTTGCTTATCGCGTCGCCATTACATTTGCTCTTTCTCGTGAATACATACTTCAAACTCTTATGGTCCGTATAAATCTCAGACATTTCTCCATACATATAATGTTTTCCAAATCTTTAAAGCGATTACTATTACTGCTAGTTCTAAGTTATGAGTAGGATACTTCTGCTCATGAGATTTTGATTGTCTGAATGCATATGCAATAACTTTATTATGTTGCATCGTCAGACAACCTACTCTCTTATGAGAACCATCACTATAGCTTACAAACTCTCCTTGATCACCTCAAAGTGATGAAATAGATGGCACAATCAATCTCTTCTTCAATTCCTAAAAACTTCTTTCACACTTCTCAATTCCATCTAAACTTCTTCACTTTTCCTAGTAAGATTTTCCAAAGTTGTCACAATCTTCGAGAAATATTGAACAAATTTTCGGTCATACCCTGCCAATACAAAAAACTTCTCACTTTTGTTGGTGCTTTTGGTCTTTCTCCATTCATAGTAGCTTTAATCCTTGTTGGATCCACTTTGGTTTCTTCATCACTGACTATTTATGCTAAGTATTACACTTCTTACCATCAAAAATCTCACTTTGAAAACTTTACATACAACTTCTTTCTTCTCAGATTCCCCAAAACTATCATTAAATACTATGCATGGTCCTTCGTTAACTTTGAGTAACCCACAATATCATCTATAAGCACAAATACAACTTATTTAGATACTCCTTAAAGATTTTATCCATCAAGTTTTAATGGTACTAGTATATTGGTTAATCCGAGTGACATTACTAAAATTTCATAATAACTGTACTTAGTTCTGAAAGTTGTCTTCGATACGTCTTCAGGTTCAATCTTCAATCTTAAATCCATCTTATAAAATACTTTTTTTTTCTCTTCTACCTGATCAAACAAACCTTTAATTTGAGGTGGCAGATACTTGTCCTTGATAGCGAACTTGCTGAGCTTCCGTTATTCAACACATAATCTCATGCCTCTATCTTTCTTGATAACAACTAATACCGGTGCACCTCAGGGGTACACTAGGTTTAATTGCTCCTTCTTCTAGCATCTCTTGCAATTACCTTGCTAGCTCCTTCATTTCAACTGGCGCCATTGTGTACGGGGCCTTGGAAAATGGTTTCATTTCAGGTGCTAAGTCGATCGCGAACTTAATTTCTCTATCTGGAGGAAAATTTGGTAACTCGTCTGGAAACACGTCTTGAAACTCATTGATTACTATAAAATCTTCAAATTTTGCTGGCTCCCGACTTCTATTTATCACGTATTCATTATAGTGCTCCTCTATTTTCCATGGTAACCTTTTAGTTTGAATCATCGTTAAAACTTCTTTGTTTTCCTTTGACCTCTTAAACGTCATCACTTTCTCACCTGGCATCTTCAGAATTATCCTCTTATCACGACGGTCTATCTGAGCGTCACACTTCAATAGTCAGTCCAATACCTAGAAAATGTCAAATTCTCATGTCTTAAATAGTATCAAATTATCACAGACTCACTGCCAAAAATCTCAATTTCACCATTAGTACTCTCTTATTTAATAATTATATGTTCTGGATTTGCTAGTTTTATAGCCATGATCTCATTTAATAATTCAACAGGGTAATTCAGCTTATCAACAAAACCTTGAGAAATAAACAATCAAGTTGCTTTCACATCTACCTATACTTTAAAACATAAGGTATTCACAATAATCATTCACGTCATCACATCCGTATTCTGAATAACATATTTCACAGATTGATCGTAAATTCTCGTCCTTAGAGTTGTATTCCTTATCGGAGTAAATTCCCTTGTTTCTTAGCGCATTCCTGACTGGGGCTAGTGATTTGCAATCTTCGCCATATGCCCTAGTTTTTTCCATACTGGAAATATGTGAATCCAATGATTGGAACTTTGTGTGATTGGTTCTTGGTAGATTGATCTTGTTTGGAAACTTTTGTAAAGAACGACAGTGCAATAAAACAACTAGAAGGATCCGTAATTCAATAAACTTAGAGTTGAAAATAAAGAAGAATTAATTATTTGAATATGAATGAGACAACCACATTGGTACTTAAGATGGCTAGTCTTTCATATCATATGGCATATAACACATGATTTTGTGGCGTCCTACCCGACTCTTCATCATTTTGACAAAGCGTCTTACCATAACATTACTTGTCTCAATCAGAAAGCAAAACTTGAGGGGAAAATTAAATTTGAAAGGAATGCAATATCCTCCTTTTTCTTATCACCGTAAAGAATTTATTAATGAAAGAAGTTTATACATATTCAGGAATCAAAAAGAAAATACGCTATAGTATTGGAGAAAAGAATGTTACCATTGGTCACCATCTACATTTCCCTTATATACATCTTCTGAGCTTGTTCGATCAGTAGATCCCATTCGATTTATTTAATAACTTCAGAAAGTCCGCTGAAATGCCTGCGTAAATTAAGCACTGTGATAGATTCTTACTTATTAAGTCTTGTGTCTTTAGCGGCGTACCTGCATGTATAATACTTTAACAATTCGATCATAATGGAGTTCTTACCAGATAACCTCGAGTTTCCTCTTTTCAATTTAGAATAACTACTAATATTTCAACATATCGATCCTTTTGTTAATAATGTTCTTATTTTAGAAAAGTCTGGAAATCTTTCCAATCTTCTTCGGTCATACTCATGCTTCTGTTGAATCAATGAATTCTTTGAACTCTGATAGTCCTAGTAATTGGATGAATAGTTGCTCCGTACGTTGATTCTGTTGTTAATCTTATCAAACAAGATTTGCATCTTTCTGTTAGAAATAATCAAACTTCTTCATAATTGCGGGTTACTTTGTTCTCTGAATTAACAATACTAAGTCTGAAACAAGTACCCTTCCAGGTAATCCGGGTCTTTTAACAAACAAGAAACTCAAGTAGTAATTTGACAACCAACATTTATAACTCATTTTATTAAAAAGGGCTTTTGGAAATTTTTTAAGAAAATCTCTTTCGAGAATTTGTTTAAAAATTTTGAAAATCGCACATCTGGTTGTCCTTACTATATGAGTTGGTTGTTGTCCTTCTTACTGTTAGTCGCTAAACACGCGCTATTAATTCAAGCAAGTATACGCGTTCGCAAGTAATATAGAATCTTTTCTAGTTTGTTCCCACAGAGACTGACGTTGGTTAACTATTTAATTCATGCACTTAAGCAACAATGGATGGTTATTATTCAATGCTAAGACGATAACAATTTGGGTTGTTTATAACTAAGAATTAAGCTAATAATTATAACTAAGAGAATAAGATTGATTGAATTAATATATATGATAAACATAGGATTCTAACTTCATTAAATACTTCATTCAATAGCCTTATTATTCTTAACCTTAGCATGCAATGGTGATGAGACTAATCAGACAACACGAAACTGATAAACGCCAACTTTCGTTGCATGAGTACCATACTACCAGACATCCACAAAAGAGATAGAAGCTGAATAGACACCAATTATATTGAGACCTTATATGTCTATAGAATTTGACAACATAACGGTTTATGCACAAGTTATCTATCTTGATTACATAGGGCAAGTAAGATGGGTAAAATTACCTACGAATCATGCATAACAATAACACATGAACCTATGCTAGCATGGCAAGTTCTAAATCCTTAAATTCACTGTCGCTTCATTAAGAATTAACACGCTATCTTACAAGTCCGCGACTCTTATAAGACGAATAAGCACAACCAATACTAGGTTATCATACAATCACCACACACTAATGCATCGAAACAATTTAACTAAATAAATCCATAAATAAATCCGCTAGAACCCCACGATAACGATTAGCCCATAATCAGACTCATCATCAACGTGGGTTCCGATGAAATCATGGTATAACAAACGTAGTCTTTATACTTAAATAACAAAACAAAGTCCCAAACAAGAGTAAAGGTTCACAAGTAAGAAAACTAGCATCCAAGTTATAACTTAAAACAAAAATTCACAAGTAAAAATAAGATCTTCTTCGTCTTCGTTGAATCATGCTAATACGGTCTTCTTACGGCTCTCCTTGCGCTCTGGTACGTCTCTCTCATGAAAACGTTCTTATTTGAATATATATAGAATCCCTAAGCAATCTGGAAGTCTCCCAATAAGAATTGCATTAGAATCAGGATTCAAAACTTTCGCACCGGCGCGGCCGCGCGCTATCACAGTGCGGGCGCGCTGTCATTCTGGAATCCTGGCGCGGGCGTACGCTATCACAGTGCGGGAGCGCCGTCCTTCTGGGAAAAACTCAGATTTCATCTTTTTCCTTGCTGCCTCGAGTCGACTTTCCACGAGCTTTTATTCCAACACCACCTTGACACCAAATTAGCACCAAAACAATGCTAATTCACCTGATTACCTAGATAATGCCTGAAATACAAAAACACTAGAAAACTCATTAAAACACTTAACAACTTGAGTAAAAATGCATCAATTCAAAGCTTATTAGAGCATAATAAAGTGTCATAAATGCCACTCAACATACCCCCAAACTTGAATCGATGCTTGTCCTCAAGCATAAACAGACTCAAAGAACAAGAAATAAAAATGCATGAATGCAACTATATGAATGCAACGATCCCAAAAGAATAACTCAACCACTCAACAAGCAACATATTAACAAATGCAGCTACTCGCATAAAGATCAATTAAGTCATACAAATAAACTTACAAACTAGAGACGTGCGTGTGTGCAGATGCTTATAGGTATACTATTGCAACTAGACCGACAATCATGACTCACTACTTATCAAAATAATCGCAAGTTTATAAATAGAATAAAAGTTAGACTCAAAATAATTTATAACACTTCAATTCTTATATTGGAGTTTTATACGGATTCATGCTTTTATTCAGAACAAAATAACACATATATGCTTATTTGATCGTGCAATGAGTGAGGTCCACAAAAGACTTATACAATAGTACCCATGTAGCGAGCGTTAGGTTAGCGAATCCCAGACTATAAAAGCCTTAGGTCACTAGGCACAAAGTCCCCTAAGAACTTAATAACTCGAGTACTAAAGAGCCCACTCGTTATCAATTATACATAACACTTATTCTTTTTTTTTCTTTTTTTTTCTTTTTTCAATGAATTTCTGAATGAGTGCGTTTCGCTCCATCTCATTCAACCCTAGACTACTCACATAAATATGAGCCAAATACTAGCCATTTGACACCTAGCCACAACTACTAGCAATGAAATCCAATTTTCTCCAATTTTAAATATCCATGTCTTTTATTATTAAGAGAGTATCCTAAATTCTAAATATAAACAAGCGATTACACTTCGACAAACAAACAAACCATGAATATGATCTAGCACTCTAGCAACCTATAACACTTAGTGAAATACAAGTGTCTCTAGCATGCAAATCAACTTAATATGACTTAACATATCTAAACACGACATCACTACACTAACATCAATATCACAAGTCAATTGGAAAAATTATCTAAGGGATCATGTTATAATGCAACTGCATGAAAACTATATGAACAAAATAACATAAAACTATCAAAAATAAAAGAAAAACTATATGGCAAAATATGCAAACTATATGAACTAAAAACTATCATAAACATGTAACTATATAAGACTGACACAAAAACATATTTCTTCAACTACTACCCCCAAACTTAAAATATTCACTGTCATCAGTGAAGGTAATAGTAAGAAATTCAGGCATACCTAATCAGAATCAGGTTCCTCACCCTCAACGGGTGGAGTGTCAGGTGTGTCCGGAAGTGGATACACGGAATCCTCACCAAACACTGGCCATTGGATATCAACACCGGTGGCTCTAAAAGTTGTCCCCAATGCTTGGGTGAGATCACGTGCGAACCTGCTGTGGATGTCATGCATCGCATCCATCCTCCTCACCAAATGTCTGTATTGCATCATGCTCATGCCAGCTCCCATATCAACCCTTCCTCCTCCTCATGTACCTGCTATGAAGGCCCTGCCTCATCTCCTAGTTGAGATCTCCATGCAGTCCTACTTTCCTGAGTGGCCCCAACAGCTGGCTTTCCACCAGGTATGTGGTCAAAAGTATAACCAAGCCCTTTCAGATCGGGCTTGCCTCCATCCAATTCTTGCATCGTAGCCAAAGTAGTGTTGTCAATAGGAGCACTCGAGATCTGCAACTACTCGTGTGCGGGCCAATGAACACCAACTGCCAAACACAGCTTCGTCACCACGGACGCTTAAGGAATAGACCCCGTAGTACTCCCCCTCAAGAACTTCAGAATCCCCTGATAAATCACCATCCCCAAATCTATATAATCGCCCTGAAGAATGCCCCATAACAACTGATAAGTGGTATTTTATACCACTTAGAACGTCTTATAATAGCTTGAATTGATGTCTTGAAATCAAGTATTTTGTGTATTTGATGTGTTTTTCTAGTGTTTGTGCATTTCAAGCTATTACTTGCATTTGTGGAGAGATTTCATCAGGAATAGGCCTAAGTATGTGCTTGGCATTGCACGTGGGAAGTTAGGAGCAGAACGCAGCAAAGAACGGGAGCAAAATAATTAATTTTCCAGAAAGGTGTTGGGCGCCCGCTCAGCCTGGCTGAGCGGCCGCTCGGGAAGCTGGGCGCCCGCTCAGGATTGTTGGGCGGCCGCTCAGGGGCGCGAATTAAAAATATGATTTTTAGACTCCTGATTCTGCTGGACTTCCGAATTCTGAGATAGCTGGGACTTGTGGGGCTTCTATATAAGTAGTTTTCAGAGATATTTCACGTGTATTGAATCATAGTATCAATCGAGGAGCAAGGAGATAAGGAAGAAGACCGTTTTAGCACATCACAATGAAAAAGAGGAAGCATAGTTTTCTTGTGATTCTTTTATTCGTTGTATCAGTGGATGTTAGTTTTCTTTGCTTTGAACCTTATTACTCTTGTGACGTACTCTGGTTTAATATAAGTGGTTTTATTAATTATTCTCGTGTGTTATTAACATGTTTTCATATGAACCCATGGTGACGATGAGTTCAATCATGGGCTAATCGTGATCATGGGGTTGTAACGGATTTACTATAAAATTCTTTAGTTAGTTGTTTAATACCTTAGTGTGTGATGATTGTATGATATCTAGTATTGGTTGAGCTTATTCATCTTATGTGCGTCGTGGACATATAAGATAATGTGTTAATCTCTTGTGAAGCGACGGTGGATCTTGAGATTTAGAACTTGCCATGCTAGCATAGGTTCATTTATGTGTATGCATGATTAGTGGGTAACTCTAACCGTTTTATTTCCCTGTGTAATCATAAGGAATAACTTGTGCTTAAATCGTCATGTTGTCAAATTCTATTGACATATAGGGTCTCAACATAATTGATGACTATTCAACTTCTATCATAATTGTGGATGTTTGGTAGAATGGTATTAGTACAATGAAAGTTGGCTTTTATCAGTTTCGTGTTGTTCGATTAATTTCATCACCGTTACATGCTAAGGGTAATAACAATAACTATTGAAGGAAGTAGTAATGAAGGTATGATCTCATGTGTGTTTAATATTGTTAATTCCAGTGTCAATTAAGTGTTTAATTCTTGTAGTTAATTCTAGTTAATAATTAGTTAATCAAATCTACGTGTCATTTTCTTAATGTTGAGAAGTAATCATACATTGGTGAACATTGGTGAGTGAGTGTTAATTGAACATAAATAGTCTGAGTCTCTGTGGGAACGAAGTAGAAAGTATTCTATATTACTTGCGAACGCGTATACTTGCGTGTATTATTAGCGCGTGTTTTCCGCCCTAACAAATTTTTGGTGCCACTGCCGGGGACTCGGCGTATTTTTTTAGTTTATGCATTACCATCATTGGTCATTAGGACTTATTGATTAAGATGTGTTACTTATCATTTCCGGTTGTGTTTCAGGTACTTTAGCAAGCGTTTATGCAAACACGTTCTCGTACTTGCAAGAGGACTTTAGATACGGCTGAGGAGACAGACTCAGTTCTTGATATTCCGGAGAAGATAGATTTTAAAAATTCGGATAAAGAGAGTGAGCAGAAAGAACCGGTAATCATGGGTGATCGTATAGTTCCGGCAGATCCAGCTCTTATGGACTTTTCTCGGCCTAAAATTGATGACATTCAGTCAAGCATCCTTCATCCGGCTTTTCAGGCTAACACTTTTGAAATCAAGTCGGGCACTATTCAGATGGTGCAGAATTCTGTTTGTTTCAGAGGTGCTACAACTGAAGACCCCAACATGCACATTAGGATTTTTGTCGAGATATGTAGTACTTTCAAATGTAATGGTGTGACTGATGAGGCTATCAAGCTGAGGCTTTTCCCATTCTCTCTGAGGGATAAAGCTAAGGACTGGTTACATTCTAAACCAGCTGGGTCCATCACTACTTGGCAAGATCTTGCACAAAAGTTTCTGGTAAAGTTCTATCCAATGGAAAAGACTGCAGCTATGAGGAGTACTCTTACTCAGTTTGCGCAGCAACCAACAGAATCTTTGTGCGAAGCTTGGGAGCATTACAAGGAGATGTTAAGAAAGTGTCAACATCATGGTATGCCTGACTGGATGGTGATCACTGGTTTCTATAATGGTTTGGGGGCCCAATCTCGGCCCATGCTCGATGCAGCAGCTGGAGGCGCTTAATGGGTCAAAAGCTATACTGAGGCTTATAATCTCATTGAAACTATGGCTGCAAATGAGCATCAAAACCCAACTCAGAGGATGATGCCTGGGAAGGTAGCAGGTATTCTGGAAGTTGATGCAGCTACAGCTATTGCAGCGCAGCTCCTAGCGCTGTCTATGAAGGTCGATTCTTTCGCCACCTATGGAGTCAATCAGATACCTATGGTCTGTGAGCTTTGTGCAGGTTCTCATGCTACGGATCAGTGTTCTCTTGTTAATGAATCTGTTCAGTATGTGAATAATTATCAGCGACCGCAACAGCCTGTGCTAGCTACTTATCATCCTAACAATAGAAATCATCCAAATTTCAGCTGAAGCAATAATCAGAATGCTGTTAAGTAACCATATCAGCAAGGCTTAAGTAAACAGTTTAATCCACCTGGGTTCCAGCAACCACAACATTATGCTCAAAGGCAATCATATCCTCAATAAGGAGGTGCTGCTCCACCTTCTAGTGCTGATTTCGAGGAACTCAAGCTGTTGTGCAAAAGTCAGGCTGTTTCTATTAAGACCTTGGAAAATCAAATTGGTCAAATGGCCAATGCAGTGCTCAATCGTCAACTTGGCATACTTCCCAGTGATACTGAAGTGCCAGGCAGGAAGGAAGCTAAAGAGAAAGTCAAGGCTATTACCTTAAGGTCTGGAAAAGTTGCTGATGCTGTAAAATTAAAGGACGGAGAAGCTGAAGTTGGTGATGAAGAAGAGAAGCAAAAGGAGAAAGCGGCGGAACCAAGAAAGACAACTGTTGAACACACTCTGCCTGAGGGTAATACAGGAGGAAAAACAGCTCTATCCTCCACCCCCTTCCCTAAGAGATTGTAACAAAAAAAACTGGATAAACAGTTCGGTAAGTTTCTGGAGGTGTTCAAGAAACTTCACATCAACATACCTTTCGCTGAGGCTCTGGAGCAAATGCCTAGTTATGCAAAATTTATGAAGAGTATTCCTTCAAGGAAGGTGAAACTGGATGACCTTGAGACTGTTGCTCTAACGGAAGAGTGCAGTGCTGTGCTGTAACAAAAATTACCTCCAAAGCTTAAAGATCCAGGTAGCTTCACCATTCCTTGCACCATTAGCAAGTTGTCTTTTGACAAGTGCCTCTGTGATTTGGGAGCAAGCATCAATCTGATGTCGTTGTCTATCTTCAAAAAGTTGAATTTGCCTGATCCAAAGCCCACCTACATGTCTCTACAATTGGCTGATCATTTTATTACATATCCACGAGGCATAGTGGAGGGCGTGTTAGTAAAGGTGGATAAGCTCTTCTTTCCTGCAGACATTGTCATTTTGGATTTCGAGGAAGATAAGAAGATCCCCATAATCTTGGGAAGCCCTTTCTTGGCTACAGGCCGTACGTTGATAGATGTGCAGAGAGGTGAACTTACTATGAGGGTGCAGGATCAGGATGTGACATTCAAAGTATTCAAAGCGATGAAATTTCCTACAGAAGACGAGGAGTGCTTAAAGGTGGATTTGATTGATTCTGCGGTAACTTCAGAACTTGATCATATGCTAATGTCTGATGCATTAGAGAAAGCCTTAGTGGATGCAGAAATCATATATCCTATTTTTGACAGTTATTGGATGAGCCCCGTGCAATGTGTACCTAAGAAAGGAGGTATTACTGTGGTAGTAAATGAGAAGAACGAGCTCATCCCTACTCGAACAGTCACATGATGGAGGGTATGTATGGATTACAGAAAGTTGAACAAGGCCACGAGAAAGGATCACTTCCCTCTTCCATTTATTGATCATATGCTTGACCGGTTGGCTGGTCATGAGTATTATTGTCTTGTGGATGGCTATTCGGGGTATAATAAGATTTGTATTGCACCAGAGGATCAAGAAAAGACTACCTTCACTTGTCCATTTGGCACGTTTACTTTTTGCAGAGTTTCGTTTGACTTATGTGGCGCACCTGCCACTTTTCAGAGATGTATGATGGCTATATTCTCTGATATGATTGGAAATAATGTTGAAGTGTTCATGGACGACTTCTCCATCTTTGGACATTCGTATGATGAATGTTTGAATGATCTTCGTGCGATGCTCAAAAGGTGTGTGAAAATTAATTTGGTGCTAAATTGGGAAAAATGTCACTTTATGGTGCGTGCAGGCATTATTCTTGGGCATAAGGTCTCTAGCAAGGGTCTTGAGGTGGACAAAGCCAAGGTGGGAGTCATTGAAAATCTTCCACCCCTATTTCTGTGAAAGGGATCTGTAGTTTTCTTGGTCATGCGGGTTTTTATCGGCGTTTCATTAAGGACTTCTCGAAGATATCTAAGCCATTGTGCAACTTGCTCGAGAAGGATGTGCCTTTCAAATTTGATGATGAATGCGTGGCGGCATTCGAGACTCTCAAGAAGAGTTTGATAACTGCACCAGTTATTACGGCACCTGATTGGACAAAGCCTTTTGAGATGATGTGTGATGCAAGTGATTATGCGGTGGGAGCATTTATTGGGCAGCGCAAGAATAATCTTTTTCATGTGGTCTACTATGCTAGTAAGACTCTAAATGGAGCTCAAATGAACTACACCACTACAGAGAAGGAGCTCTTGGCTATAGTCTTTGATTTCAAAAAAATTCGATCTTATCTGCTTGGGACAAAGGTGACAGTATTCACTGATCATGTTGCCATTCGCTATTTGGTTTCCAAGAAGGATTCGAAGCCTAGGCTTAATCGTTGGGTGCTCTAGCTACAGGAATTTGAGTTAGAGATCAAGGATCGAAAAGGTACTGAGAATCAAGTAGCTGACCATCTCTCTAGATTGGAGAATCCCGATTCTACTTCAAATGATAAGACATTAATCAACGAATCTTTTCCAGATGAGCAGTTGTTCGCAGTTCAGGAGGAAGAGCCATGGTTCGTAGATATTATGAACTATCTTATCAGCAATATAATGCCTCCTAATATGAATACAGCTCAAAAGAAGAAGTTTCTGTATGAGGTGAAGTGGTACATGTGGGATGAACCGTATTTGTTCAGACAAGGAGCTGACCAGATCATCAGGAGATGTATCCCATTCTGTGAGATGGAGGGGATATTACGAGACTGCCAGGTGGACATTATGGTGGTGAAAAGACAGAAGCTCATATTCTGCAAGCAGGTTTTTTCTGGCCTACTTTGTTTAAGGATGCTCATCAGTTCGTTTTAAGGTGTGATCGTTGCCAAAGAGTGGGGAATCTTACGAGGAAGGATGAGATGCCGTTAAATGTGATGCTCGAAGTCGAGGTCTTTGATGTTTGGGGAATCGATTTCATGGGACCATTTGTCTCATCCTGTAATAATCAGTACATCTTGCTGGCAGTTGATTATGTCTCAAAATGTGTAGAAGTCAAGGCTCTACCGACGAATGATGCTAAGGTAGTGTTGAATTTTCTTTATAAGCAGATTTTCACAAGGTTTGGAATGCCACGAGTAATCATAAGTGATGAGGGGTCGCATTTCTGCAACCGTAAGTTCACTTGAATGATGCAGCGCTACAATGTGAATCATCGTGTTGCTACTGCCTATCATCCGAAAACGAATGGTCAAGCGGAAGTGTCTAATAGAGAGATCAAGCGCATTCTAGAGAAAGTTGTTTGTCCGTCAAGGAAGGATTGGTCTTTAAAGCTCAATGAAGCTGTTTGGGCTTATAGAACAGCATACAAGACTCAACTTGGGATGTCCCCGTTTTAACTTGTTTATGGTAAGGGATGTCATTTACCAGCGGAGCTTGAGCATAAGGCTTATTGGGCGTTGAAGAAGTTGAACCTTGATCTAGATGCAGCTGGGAAGAAGCGAATGCTTCAGTTAAATGAACTTGATGAATTTCGACTCCAAGCGTACGAGAACAACAAAATGTACAAGGAAAAAGTGAAAAGGTAGCATGACAGGAAGCTATATCCTAAGTCATTTGTGCCGGGGCAGCAAGTTCTTTAATTCAACTCTCGTCTCCAACTTTTTCCTGGAAAGTTGAAATCAAGGTGGTCTGGACCTTTTATTGTCAAAACTGTGTTTCCACATGGAGCGGTGGAGATTTTTGAGAATGATCAGGGCCAAGCATTCAAGGTTAATGGTCAGTGTTTGAAGCATTACTATGGAGACACAGCAAACCGGGAAGTGGTTAGTTCCGTTTTATTGTCAACTTGAGCAAGGTACGCTACGTCAAGCTAATGACGTAAAAAAAGCGCTTTTTGGGAGGCAACCCAAGATTTGTTGTTATAGGAACCCTTAGGAATCAGTAACCTATCTAAAAATACAAAAAAATCAGAAAAAAGGCAAGAATTTTTTTTTTCCAATCACCATCTGGGCGCCCGCTCAGCTCTGCTGGGCGGCCGCTCAGTATGCTGGGCGCCCGCGCAGCTTTGCTGAGCGGCCGCTCAGCTCCCGAGTTCCTGAATTTTTTTTTAGCCTTATAAAATCCAAAAAAATCAGAAAACCAAAAAATAGAAGCACAAACCCACTACCCACAAATTATTTTCCCATTAACCCACGTTTTTTACCCTCAACCCCACTCCTAATCAAATTTTAACCCTAATCTCTACCCTATATATATAACTATTCCATATACTCCCCCATACACTTTCAACCTTAAAACTCTCTCCCATATTCCAAAACATAAATCTTAAACACTTTTTCTCAGTTTCAATGGCACCCAAGAGATCCAGGACTATTGATAGCAGCAATATTGTGCCTATCACTGATTCTTCAAGGGGTACTGCTGCGAGACCTCGTTTGTTTGATAGGGCTGCTGATGAGGAGTATACTAGGCTTCTGGGTAAACCGATTTTGAAGGAGAGGGGATTCTTACCATCAGGGAGGGATGGTGAGTTGTTGCCGATGATTGCTGAAAAGGGGTGGATTTCTTTTTGTGAGTCGCCGGAGGCGGTTTCGATGAGCGTGGTTCGCGAGTTTTATGCGAACGCAAAGGCTGAAAAGAATGGGTTTACTGTTGTTCATGGGCTTACAGTGGATTATCATCCTGAGGCGATTCGCTGTGTGATTGGGTAGCGACAGAGGAAGCCCAAAGAGGAGAATTATAATGAGAAGTCCTCCGAAGAGTTTGATTTGGATTTGATTTGTGCTACTCTCTATCAGCCGGGCACGGTTTGGAAGTTCAAGACTGGAACTAACGAGTATCGTTCTTTTCTAACGATTGCGATGAATAGGTATGCCCGTGCATGGAATGTCTTTATTTGTGCTAATATTCTGCCTACTTTACATGCACATGAGGTTACAGTTGAGCGAGCAAGGTTGTTATGGGGTATTTTGAATGAAGAGTATTATGTGGACATTGGTGAGTTCATCTACCAAGGAATTCTGAAGTTTTTGAGGGGAGCGAAGCACATGAACATCCCTTATGCATCTACTGTCATGAAGATATGCCGAGCAGTGGGAGTTCATTGGCCTTCTCACGAGCAGTTGTAGATGCCAACAACTCCTATTGATTCAGGGACTCTGAATGCGATGCAGGAGTGGACGGGTGGAGAGCCCGAGGAGCATGGGTTGGGTTATCATCTTCGAGGAGGACGTCCAGCAGCTGGTGCTACCATGGCTAGGCCAGGTCGTGATGAGCCAGGCTCTTCTAGAGCTCAGGAGGGTGCTGGGATAGCTGATGCCCAGTATAGGAGGCTGTCGAGGAGGATGGATGTTATGTACGAGACATAGAGCAGGTTTGCTCAGGAGCTCACCCTTGCACTTGGGACTGCTTTCAGAGGCCTTGGAGCTGACATCCAGTGGCCCGTTTTTGGTGAGGACTCTGCTTATCCGCCTCCGGATACTCCACCCTCTGAGGGTGATGATGATGATTTCTCCGAGTAGGTATACCCTGTGTTCCTTTCTACTACCTTCACTGGGGACAGTGAAGATTTTAAGTTTGGGGGTGGTAGTTGAGGAATATTTTTGTGTGTGTGTCATGTAGTTGCATATTCATGATAGTTTAGTTCATATAATTGCATATTTTTGCCATATAGTTTTTTTTTTATTTTATAGCTTTATTTATCATGTCATTTAGCTCATGCATTTACCATGATTCCTTTTGCGTTGCTTTACCAATTGATTTGTGATATTGATGCGAGTGTAGTGATAGCGTTAGAGTGATGTTGAGTCTTGTAGGTTGACATGCATGCTAGAAACACTTGTAATTTCACTAAGTTTTAGAGTATGCTTAAGGACTAGATTGTTGTCATGGTTTGATGGTTTTTGAGTTTAATCTATTGATTATGCTTAGAATTTATAATAGGTTCTTTATGATAAAAGGCATGAAAAGAAAAAAATTGGAGTAAAAATTGGAATTTATTACTAATTGTGGCTAGGCGTCAAATGGCTAGTAGCCGGCTCGTATTTTTCTGCGAGTAGTCTTGGGTTGTGCAAGATGGAGCGAAACGCACTTGCTCGGAAATAAGAAAACAAAAAGAGAAAAAGAGAAAAAAAATAGAAAAGAAAAAAAGTGTTAATGCATAATTGATCACGAGTGGGCTCTTTGGTATTCGAGTTATTAAGTTCTTAGGGGACTTTGTGCCTAGTGACCTAAGGCCTTTATAGTCTGGGATCTGCTACCCTAACGTTCACTAAATGAATGCCATTGTACAAGTCTTTTGGGGACCTCACTCATTGCACTGTCAAATAAGCATTTGTTTGTGTGTTAAATAAAAAGCATGATTCCACAATAAGCTCCAGTAATCTTGAAGTGTTTAAGTCATTTTGTGCCTAGAATTTATTCTTCGTATAATCATGTGATTGCCTTGAGGATAGTCGAGTTATGATAATTGATAATGTTTTGAAGCATATCTGTTAAGCATCAGCACACACCGCGTTTCTGGTTGTATGTTAGTTTGCATGATTTGATTGATCTTTATTCGCCTAATTGCATTTTTTGAGATGTCGTGAATTGGTTGGTTTAGTCGTAGTGAGGGGGATCGCTGCATTTCATATAGATTGCATTCATGCATGTTTTTGTTTTGTTTTTAAGTCTGTGACGCTTGAGGACAAACATCGATTTAAGTTTGGGGGTGTGATAAGTGGCATTTTATACCACTTAGAACATCTTATAATAGCTTGAATTGATGTCTTGAAATCAAGTATTTTGTGTATTTGATGCGTTTTTCAAGTGTTTGTGCATTTCGGGGTATTACTTGCATTTGTGGAGAGATTTCATCAGGAATAGGCCTAAGTATGTGCTTAGCATTGCAAGTGGGAAGTTAGGAGCAGAACGCAACAAAGAACGGGAGCAAAATAATTAATTTTCCAGAAAGGTACTGGGCGCCCGCTCAGCCTGGCTGAGCGGTCGCTCAGGAAGCTGGGCGCCCGCTCAGGATTGCTGGGCGGCCGCTCAGGGGCGCGAATTAAAAATATGATTTTTAGACTCCTGATTCTGCTGGACTTCCGACTTCTGAGATAGCTGGGACTTGTGGGGCTTCTATATAAGTAGTTTTCAGAGACGTTTCACGTGTGTTGAATCGTAGTATCAATCGAGGAGCAAGGAGATAAGGAAGAAGACCGTTTTAGCACATCACAACGAAGAAGAGGAAGCATAGTTTTCTTGTGATTCTTTTATTCATTGTATCAGTGGATGCTAGTTTTCTTTGCTTTGAACCTTATTACTCTCATGACGTACTCTGGTTTAATATAAGTAGTTTTATTAATTATTCTCGTGTGTTATTAATATGTTTTCATATGAACCCATGGTGACGATGAGTTCAATCATGGGCTAATCGTGATCATGGGGTTGTAACGGATTTACTATGAAATTCTTTAGTTAATTATTTAATACCTTAGTGTGTGATGATTGTATGATATCTAGTATTGGTTGAGCTTATTTGTCTTATGTGCGTCACAGAGATATAAGATAGGGTGTTAATCTCTTGTGAAGCGACAGTGGATCTTGAGATTTAGAACTTGCCATGCTAGCATAGGTTCATGTATGTATATGCATGATTAGTGGGTAACTCTAACCGTTTTACTTCCCTGTGTAATCATAAGGAATAACTTGTGCTTAAATCGTTATGTTGTCAAATTCTGTAGACATATAGGCTCTCAACATAATTGATGACTATTCAACTTCTATCTTAATTGTGGATGTTTGGTAGAATGGTATTAGTACAACGAAAGTTGGCTTTTATCAGTTTCGTGTTGTTCGATTAATTTCATCACCGTTACATGCTAAGGGTAATAACAATAACTATGGAAGGATGTAGTAATGAAGTTATGATCTCATGTGTGTTTAATATTGTTAATTTCAGTGTCAATTAAGTGTTTAATTCTCGTAGTTAATTGTAGTGACTAATTAGTTAATCAAATCTACGTGTTATTGTCTTAACGTTAAGAAGTAATCATACATTGGTGAGTGAGTGTTAATTGAACATAAATAGTCCGAGTCTCTGTGGGAACAAACTAGAAAGTATTCTATATTACTTGCAAACGCGTATACTTGTGTGTATTATTAGCGCGTGTTTTCCGCCCTAACAACAACCGTGCACGCTCCACAGTAATCTCATGCACATGCGAAGATGGCATGATGTTAGCACATATAAAAGCGTTCCATGCACGGGCAAACCTGTTCATTCTGGAAGCCGGGAATGTAGAATACTCGGTCGTGCCCCTCTTGATCTTCCAGTGAGTATCAGGCTAGCACAGAGTAGCAACAATAAGATCCAGATCAAAGTCCTCTGGAGTCTTATCGTTTCAGGTGTCCTGCCTAGGCTGCTCAATCGCAGTCCTGATAGCCTTTGCACTATACTCCAACGTCCTCCCTCGAACCATCGTGAAGCCATTCTTCTCGGCCTTGGCATTCGCATAGAACTCGTGAACAACACTTATGGTCACAGTAGCGGGTGCCTCGCAAATAGGAACCCAGCCCATCTCAAGAATCATCTCCAACAGCTGACCATCCTTTCCTGATGGCAAAAAACCTTGTTCCTTGATTATTGGCTTCGAAAGAAGCCTAGTATACTCCACTTCAGCCTTGGGAGTAGAGAACCTTGGTCTTACACCACCCATACTTGATGAATTCGTGGTGCTGCTGTCGATTTGTATTCTTTGTCTCTTGGGTGCCATTGGAAGTGAGTAGAGAGAATAAGATTTGTGTTTGAGAGAGAATTTGTGTTTGAGAATTTATGAATTAGTGAAGAAGTATGTGTATGAGGTGTATGTATATATAGGTGGTGAAAAGAGAATTATATATGGAATATAAGTGGGATTTGATTATGAGAATAATGGGAGTAATGGGTTTGATTTGGAGAGGGAATTATGGGATGCGGGGGAGTAAAATTCGGTTAGGAATTGATTTTGGAACAAAATTCCCGTTTCCCCCCCTTAAATGCCTTTTATTTTTTTCCTGAATCGGGACACGGCGCGGCCACACGCTGAGACAGCGCGGGCGCGCGCTACTTCTGCCAAATCGGCGCGACCGCGCGCTGTAATAGCCCGGGCGCGCCATGTTTCTGTGAAATCAGCGCGGCCGCGCGCTAGGACAGCACGGGCGCCCCAAGCTTCTGAAGTGAGCCCTGAATTTTTTTTTTCTGATTTTTTTGTGATTTTCTCTTTTCTTCTTGCTTCCTCTACTTACTAATGTACAACAAACTTGGGTTGCCTCCCAAGAAGCGCTTCTTTTACATCGCTTGCTCGACGTAGAACCTAGAGCTCAAACGTATAATAGAACGGCACTAACCACCTTGCAGTTTGCCGTGTCACCATAGTAATGCTTCAACCTCTGACCATTTACCTTTAATGCATGGCCCAGATCATCTCAAAAATTTCTACCGCTCCATGTGGAAACACAGTTTTGATTATCAAGGGCCCTGACCACCTTGACTTCAACTTCCAAGGAAAAAGTCGGAGACGAGAGTTGAACATTAGAACTTGTTACCCCGACACAAATGATTTGAGCACTAGACCCCGATCATGCCACCTCTTGACTTTCTTCTTGTACATTTTGTTGTTCTCATAAGCTTGAAGTCGAAACTCATCGAGTTCATTCAATTGAAGCATCCTCTTCTTTCCAGCCACATCCAAGTCAATATTCAATTTCTTCAAAGCCCAATATGCCTTATGCTCGAGCTCCACAGGCAAATGACACCCCTTACCATAAACCAACTGAAACGGTGACATTCCCAATTGAGTCTTATATGCTGTCTAATACACCCAAACAGCTTCATCAAGCTTCAAAGGCCAATCTTTCCTCGACGGGAACACAACTTTCTCTAAAATGCGTTTGATCTCTCTGTTAGACACCTCAGCTTGACCATTTGTCTAAAGATGATAAGCCGTGGCAATGCAATGATTCACATTATACCTTCGCATCATAGAAATGAACTTTCGATTGCAAAAATGCAACCCCTCATCACTGATTATGACTCTTGGAGTTCCAAACCTTGTAAATATCTTCTTGTGAAGAAAATTAAGCACCACTTTCGCATCGTTCGTTGGCAGCGCCTTAACTTCCACCCATTTTGATACATAATCAACCGCCAACAAGATATACTGATTGTTACAAGATGAGACAAATGGCCCCATGAAGTCAATTCCCCAAACATCGAAGACCTCAACCTCTAGAAGCACATTAAGAGGCATCTCATCCCTCTTAGACATATTACCCACACGTTGACATCGATCACATTTCAAGATGAACTGGTGAGCATCTTTAAACAAGGTCGGCTAAAAGAAACATGCTTGAAGAACACGAGCTGCTGTCTTTTCTCCACCATAATGTCCTCCATAAGCCGTTGAGTGGAAATCTCGCAAGATCCCCCCCCCCGTTTCGCTGTAAGGAATACATCTCCTGATGATTTGGTCAGCTCCTTGTCAAAAAAAACGGCTCATCCCATATATACCACTTCACTTCATGTAGAAACTTCTTTCATTGAGCATAAGATAAATCGGGAGGCATGATATTACTCACCAGGTAGTTCACAATGTCTGCAAACCACGGTTCTTCTTCTTGCACTCCAAACAGCTGCTCATCGGGAAAAGACTCATTTATCAATGTCTTATCCAATAAAGTAGCATTAGGATTTTCTAAGCGCAAGAGATGATCATCGACTTGATTTTCAGTCCCCTTTCTGTCCTTGATCTCTAGTTCAAATTCTTGAAGCAAAAGAACCCATCTAATCAATCTAGGCTTCGAGACCTTCTTTGAGATGAGATATTGAATTACAGCGTGATCAGTGAAAACTATCACCTTAGTCCCAAGTAGATAAGATCAAAATTTCTCAAAACCATTGACAATAGCCAAAAGTTCTTTCTCCGTAGTAGTATAATTCAGTTGAGCACCATTAAGAGTCTTACTAGCATAGTAGACCACATGAAAGATGTTGTTCTTCCTCTGTCCAAGAACTGCTCCAACTGCATAGTCATTTGCATCGCACATCATCTCAAAAGGTTCATTCCAATCAGGTGCAGTTATGACCGGTGCTGTGATTAAACTCTTCTTCAAAGTCTCAAAAGCTGTAAGGCACTCGTCATCAAACTTGAAAGGGACATCTTTCTCTAGCAAACTGCACAATGGCTTTGAAATATTAGAAAAGTCTTCGATGAAACGCCTATGGAAACCCGCATGACCAAGAAAACTGTGAATTACCTTAACAGAAATAGGTGGAGGAATATTCTCAATGACCCCCACCTTGGCCTTGTCCACCTCTAGACCCTTACTAGAAACCTTGTGCCCGAGAATAATTCCCCGTCGCACCAAAAAGTGACATTTCTAGCAATTAAGAATCATATTGTTCTCAACACACCTTTTGAGAACGTGTCTAAGATTTTGTACGCATTCATAAAAAGAATCACCAAATACAGAGAAGTCGTCCATAACACCTCCATATTGTGGCCAATCATATCAGAAAAAATGGCCATCATACATCTCTGAAATGTGGCTGGTGCACCACACAGACCAAAAGAAACTCGTCTGAAAGGGAAAGTACCAAATGGACAAGTGAAGGTAGTTTTCTCCTGATCTTCTGGAGTGATACAAATCTGATTATAACCCGAATAGCCATCCAGAAGACAATAGTAATCATGCCCAGCCAATCTATCAAGCATCTGATCAATGAAAGGAAGAGGGAAGTGATCCTTCCTTGTAGCCTTGTTCAGCTTCCTATAATCCATGCAAACTCTCCACCCTATGACTGTTCGTGTCGGAATAAGATCATTTTTCACATTTTCTACCACAGTGATACCACCTTTCTTTGGCACACACTGAACTGGGCTCACCCATGAACTGTCAGAAATAGGATAGATAATTCCTGCATCTAGCCACTTGAGAATTTCCTTCTTCACTACTTCATTCATGATTGGATTAAGTCTTCTTTGCTGCTCAACTGTAGGCTTGCTACCTTCCTCTAGCAGAATTTTATGCATGCAATAAGAAGGGATGATTCCTTTTATATTTGCTATAGTCCAGCCAATTGTCGACTTGAACTCTCTCAGAATCCTCAGAAGCTTTTCCTCGTCACTACCTAAAAGGTCAGATACAATAATAACAGACAAAGTAGATGCATCACCTAAAAATGCATACCTCAAATGCTCAGGTAAAGGCTTAAGCTCAAGAGTGGGAGCTTCCTCAATAGATGGCTTGAGGCGTTTAGAGCTTTGTTCAATTCCTCCATTCCAAGAGATTCAAAAGGCATATCTATCTTCCTCTTCCAGGTAGAAGCATTCAAATACTGCAATTGTTCTTCACCTTCGTCATCTTCACTATCTGGATTTTCCAAAAAGGCTTTCTCTAAGGCATCGGACCTTAGCAATTGATCAAGTTCTGAAGTAACCACAGAATCAACCAACTCCACTTTTAGGCATTCCTTATTTTCCATAAGAAACTTCATAGCATTGAACACATTAAAAGTTACATCCAGGTCCAGCACTCGCATTGTGAGCTCACCCTTTTGCACATCTATCAAGGTTCGTCCAGTCGCCAAGAAAGGTCTTCCTAAGATTATAGGAATCTTCTTATCCTCCTCGAAATCAAGAATTACAAAATCAGCATGGAAAATGAGTTTATCAACCTTGACCAAGACATTCTCCACAATACCTCACAGATATGTAATAGAACGATCGGCTAACTGCAAGGTCATATAAGTCGGTTTTGGATCAGGTAAGTCCAACTGCTTGAAGATTGATAATGGCATTAAATTAATGCTACCTCCCAAGTCATATAAGCATCTGTCAAAAGACACTTTTCCAATAGTACACGGAATAGTGTAGCTTCCTGGATCTTTAAGCTTCGGAGGCAACTTCTGTTGCAGCACAGCACTACATTCCTTCGTAAGAGCGACTGTCTCTAAATCATCTAGCTTTACTTTCCGAGAGAGAATACCTTTTATAAACTTTGCATAACTAGGCATCTGCTCAAGAGCCTCAGCGAATGGTATGTTGATATGAAGTTTCTTAAACACCTCTAGAAACTTCTCAAATTGCTAGTCCGGCTTTTTCTCCTGCAGCCGCTTAGGGAAAGGCGGTGGAGGATATATATGTTTCTTCCCTGTATTACCCTCAGGAGGAGTGTGCTCAACAGTAGTCTTCCTTGGTTCCATTTTTACTTCCTACTGATCTACTTCTTTCTCAGCCTCTACTTCTTTAGTCAACACTTAAGTTTGTTCGGGATTCGTGACATTTTCATACCTTAAAGTGATTGCCTTTACCTGCTCCTTATCTTTCCTCTTTCCTGACACTTCAATGTCACTAGGTAGTGTACCAGGCTGACGATTAAGCAAGGCATTGGCAATTTGCTCAATTTGATTTTCCAAGGTCTTGATAGAAACGGTTTGACTCTTGCACATAAGTTTCAACTCCCCTAATTCATATTTTTCATTGGCTTGTTGAAGCTGGAGTTGTTGTCTTGGTGCATATTATGGTTGTTGAAAACCAGGGGGGTTTATACTGCTTAGCTGGATATTGTTGATAAGGCTGTTGAACCGCATTCTGAGTTTTGCTCCAACTGAAATTAGGATGATTGCGGTTGTTGGGATGATAAGTGGCTGGCACAGGTTGCTGCGAACGCTGAAAGTTGCTCACGCGCACTGATCAGTCTCGTGGGCACCAGCATAAAGCTCACATACACTAGCGATTTGATTAACTCCATAATTAGCCAAAGTGTCCACCTTCATCGTCAAAGCCTTAAGTTGGGCAGCTGTAGCAGTTGCTGCATCCAACTCCAGAATTTCTGCTACCTTTCCCTGAGTCAGTCTGTGGGAAGGATTCTGGTACTCATTAGTATCCATCAGTTCAAAAAGTTCATAAGCTTCATCATAGCTTTTATCCCACAAGTCTCCTCTTGATGCTGCATCAAGCATGAGTCTAGAAGTAGCACCCAATCCATTGTAGAAATAGTTAATAATCATTCAATCAGGCATGCCATGGTGTGGGCACTTCCTTAGCATATCCTTATATCGATCCCAAGCCTCACACATAGATTCTCCAGTTTGCTGAGCAAACTGAGTAAGAGCATTCCTGATTGCAGCAGTCTTCGCCATAGGGAAGAATTTAGTGAGAAACTTTTGAGCAAGATCTTCCCAAGTGGTGATAGACCCTGCTGGTAGAGAATGTAACCAACACTTAGCTTTGTCCCTCAGAGAGAATGGGAAGAGTCGCAGCTTGATAGCATCTTTAGTCACATCATTAAATTTGAACGTGTCGCAGATCTTGATGAAATCCCTGATGTGCATGTTGGGGTCTTCAGTAGGAGAACCCCCAAACTGAACTGAGTTCTGTATCATCTGAATCGTGCTTGACTTGATCTCAAAAGTGTTAGCCCTGATGGCTGGCTTGATGATGCTTGACTGAATGTCATTGATCTTAGGCTGAGAATAGTCCATCAAAGCCTTAGGATTTTCTGCTTGATCACCCATCTTTACTAAAGCTGGTTCCTCGACTTTCTCTTATTCTTCTACCTTCTTTTCTTCCTCAAAAACATCCCTTCGAACCACCACAAGTTCTTCCTCGGCTTTATCCAGTGTTCTCTTACGAGTACGCGAACGTGTACGCATACACCCTCGCTAGAGTACCTAAAATAAGACAAGGAGACAAATAAGTAATAATGTCTGAGTCAATGAACTTTAACGACCACTGATGGAAAGCACATAAACTATAAATTAACACTGCAGTCCCCGACAGCGGCGTCAAAAACTTGTTAGTCTCTAAACACGCGCTAATAATTTACTCAAGTATACGCGTTCGCAAGTAATATAAAATCTTTTCTAGTTCATTCCCACAGAGACTGGCGTTGGTTACTAATTTAATTCATGCACTTAAGCAACAATGTATGGTTATTATTCAATGCTAAGACGATAACAATTTGGGTTGTTTATAACTAAAAATTAAGCTAACAATTATAACTAAGAGAATAAGATTGATTGAATTAATATATATGACAAACATGGGATTCTAACTTCATTAAATACTTCATTTAATAGCCTTATTGTTCTTAACCTTAGCATGCAATGGTGATGACACTAATCAAACAACACGAAACTGATAAACGCCAACTTTCGTTGCACGAGTACCATATTACCAGACATCCACAAAAGAGATAGAAGTTGAATAGACACCAATTATATTGAGACCCTATATGTCTATAGAATTTGACAACATAAAGGTTTAAGCACAAGTTATCTATCTTGATTATATAGGGCAAGTAAAATGGGTAAAATTACCTACGAATCATGCATAACAATAACACATGAACCTATGCTAGCATGGCAAGTTCTAAATCCTTAAATTCACTGTCGCTTCATTAAGAATAAACATGCTATCTTAAAGGTTCGCGACTCTTATAAGACAAATAAGCACAACCAATACTATGTTATCATACAATCATCACACACTGAGGCATCGAAACAATTTAACTAAAGAAATCCATAAATAAATCCGTTAGAATCCCACGATAATGATTAGCCCATAATCAGACTCATCATCAACGTGGGTTCGGATGAAAGTATGTTATAACAAACGTAGTCTTTATACTTAAATAACAAAACCAAGTACGAAACAAGAGTGAAGGTTCACAAGTAAGAAAACTAGCATCCAAGTTACAACTTAAAACAAAGATTCACAAGTAAAAATAAGATATTCTTCGTCTTCATTGAATCGTGCTAATACGGACTTCTTACATCTCTCCTTGCGCTCTGGTACGTTTCTCTCATGAAAATGTTCTTATTAATATATATAGCAGCCCTAATCAATCTGGAAGTCTCTCAATTAGAATTGCATTAGAATCAGGATTCAAAACTTTCGCACCGGCGCGGCCGCGTGCTATCACAGCGCGGATGCATTGTCATTCTGGAATCCTGGCGTGGGCGCGCGCTATCACAGCGTGGGCGCGCCGTCCTTCTGGGAAATATTCAGATTTCATCTTTTTCCTTCCTGCTTCGAGCCGGCTTTTCACGAGCTTTTATTCCAACACCACCTTGACACCAAATTAGCACCAAAATAAGGCCAATTCACCTGATTACCTAGATAATGCCTGAAATACAAAAACACTAGAAAACTCATTAAAACACTTAACAACTTGAGTACAAATGCATTAATTCAAAGCTTATTAGAGCATAATAAAGTGTCATAAATGCCACTCAACACTTACCCATAATAAGGTACCAGGTTAAGGAAACAATCACATAAAGGTCCATTCACTTCAATCTACCTTCCCTCCTTTATTGGGTTTATTTATCTTCCTTAATCGACGGAAACTTCAGTTGTCGTTGTATATTATCTTATTTGTAGCTTCACTTCAAAGCTTCCATACCGGTAATATTCCTGTCATCATTTTCTTTTGCTATCGCTAAATACAACAAGTCTATCCAATAGTCTACAAGTCCATTCTATAGAGCAAAGTCTACTGGTATCACTTTACATTGTTACTATACATATCACATTTGTCATAACACCATTATCTAATCCAAGAAATTCTGTATCTCCTAGTTTCTCAAACTCTCCTCTTTTTTTGAAACTCATCTAGCCCCCCTCCATAAGATAATCATGGATGGCATAGTCACTGATGTCTCCATATAACCCGGTAGCAGCTATCCTCCGAAACACATGAATTTTCTTTCTAAACTCCATCTTACCTTCACTAATATCTCATGAACTTACCGTATACTGTAGCTTCCAGATCCATCCTCGTAGGTACTATTGCTCCATAAAATAAGATTTAAACTGATGGTATAAAATAGGGTATAGGGTAAACTGAAAAGATACACTCACAGCTGGATGTCCATTTAAACAAGATTATGCAGATGGAGGTTCTTGAATAAGTGGTCTCACATCAGAAGGTGGTAGAATAACGTAAAATAGCTTGAAGGGGTGCAGCTGTTAAAACAGGAGATAATACAGTTAATACTGGTGGAAGAACAAGGTGTGGATTAAATCTGGGTGAAGATGACGGTCCTCGAACAGAAGGCTCCAAATGATCATATGATACAGGGAAAATATGATTTGCCATTGCCGTTATCTGGAAATCACATTGCACGATAAGAATCTCGAATCGCAGCATGAACTGTATCGAAAACCTACTATTCAGTCGCACTCAACCTCACAACATCCTATCTTTTTATTTCTTATTCCTAATCCTAACCCTCTACCCAATCCCGACAATCTAGGCTTGTTTCAATGACTTATAACCCGTAGCTCTGATACCAACCTGTGGCGCCCTCCAAACCCGGGTCAGAAGTTTGGGGTCACAACACACACATAATATATAAACCTGTATATGAAATATTATTTAGAATGACCCTGCTTTACACAACCACGGATCGCAACAGGTTGAAGTATGAAAATAAGCCACAACCTTAACTTTTATTACATCGTACCAATCCCAACTAGTTTAACTTACAACCGAATGAAATTATTCTTACAAGCTTGCTCAACTCAACTATAATATAAAGCTTCTGCTGGCTCGATCCAACTCGTCCTGGAATCCTAGCTCGCACATTGGACCGGGAAACCTTGCTATCAATCATTTCCTTTTTAACTGTAGAATACATAAATAGATTCACAAGAGTGAACTAACTAGCTCAGCAAGTCATAATATCAATGACTGAGGTTAAACAATGATTAAATGGATGATTCATAAGAATCAAGTTTCTTGTTTAAACAATCATTAGAATTGAATATTCATTTTAAGTTTTAAAACCAAGGTTAGGTTGCTGATCAGTCACGCATTAACCCCGAGCAAGGCACACGGCTCTGTTCTATAAACAGGATCCAAAGGCACACGTTGGCCTAATTCGACCACGAATCTGGTCTGACCACGAATCTGGTCTGACCATGAATCTGGTCCACATAAAGAAAACTATCAAATTCTAAAACAGTTAAATATGATAAACAATATAATTCAATAAAACAAGATCATAATCAACAATGACAAAATATTTGTATAAAAGTGTAATGCAATTCATGGGTATCACTGGGTTTAGTCCTTTAATGTTATAAGGTATGATAGAGTGTAACAAATCCTGTACGTTCAAGCAATTCTGTGCTAGTGTTTGGTGTATGGTGGATATGTATTTGTGGAGTAGTATCGTATTTATGTGGTTTAGTATCTGGTAAATCAACAATGAATGGTTTACAAAGAATAAGGCTTACAGCTCAAAGATCAAATGATGTGAACAGGGTTCAAGGCTGAATGATTCAAAGTACTTATAATATAAAGCAGAACTATTTTGAATACCCACAATATATCACGAGAGGGTTTAGAAATATTTGTAATATATCTCGAGAAAGGTTCAAAAGTACTTTCCTGATTTCAACTTCACTTGTACTTTTCTAATGATCCTATTCAACAACCATTTGTCTACTTTTTCTATGCCTCGCTTCTATTCACTAATCACTTGCTTTATTTTTTATGCATCGATTCCATTTTCTGATCACCTGCTTCCTTTTTCTACACCTCGCTTACTCTGCTAAGCATCATAAGTATCTAAGAATATTCATCTCACAGTATTCTAATCGTCACATAGACGTCATAAGCTTTCATCTACCCTTCATTTTACCAAAATCCGATTTACGGATTGAAAGTTATGACTAAAACAGTCAAATAATAAACACCTAGCCATATAACATATTAATCAGATAGCACATAACATGCAAGGTAATCGATAGAAATAATTTTTCAAAGAAGGTTTGGGGTTAAAATGATTTTCCTTGTATTTAATATGAATTTTTAAATATTTTTCAAAATTAAAACGTGTATCTAACTTATTTTATAATTAAATAATAGGGTTCGAACACCCGAATCTGACTTTAAAATATTTTTTTAATAATTACCGAGTTTTGAAAATAATTTAAAATAATATTTTAAAGCTCGAAACTATTTTTCGAGATTTTTAAATCCAAATAAATAATTAAATCTAATTAAATAATCAATTAAAATCAATTAATGACTAATTAAATTAATTAATCAATTAATATGTAAATCAATTGAATAATTAAATAATTAATTATCAACTAATATTAAATAATTAAATAATTAAGATTTATTTTTAAATAAAAAAAATATTTTTCAGATTTAATAATGAATTTTTGAAATTTATAAAAATAATTAAAACAATTTTATGAAAATAAATTAATTAAAATATGATTTATGAAAATAATTAAAACAGAAATCCACTTTTTATGATTTTTGGAAACTTCAGGGTCCGATATGCAAGACTGTGCAAACCAGGGGGATCAAAATGTAATTTGATCACCCTTCCCCCATCTTCTTAACCCGGCTAGCCGGAACTCCATGGCCGCCGCCATGGAGCTTTTCCGGCGGCTCCAATCGTGCCCAGAAATGTGATTAACTTACATGAGATGTTCTATAGACATGCAGGAACCTTTCTATGGCATCAAAACAATTAAAAACATAACGAATCAATCGGAAGAACGGACGGAAAAATCCGCCGCCGTCCGACCTTCTTCTCCGATGGAGGCCTTCCGGCTACCGTTTGTGCATCACGCATATACCAATCAACTTGTCTTGTCACGATCTATCTATTGGTGCAAACAATTCAGTCTAATAACCCCTGGGGAAGAAACCCCCAAAAATCAATTGCAAATATTCAAACGGTTATAAACCCCAATTTCTAATTCCGAGAATCAAACACATCTTTGAGCATGTTATTGAACTCCAAATTCAACATATGATATACCAAAATGATACGGAAGAAAAGATCTACATGATTATGCCATCAAATCACACAAACAACATCAAGAAAAAAAATTCATATTTTAATTCATAAATAATTCGAAATTAATAAAATTATAGAAAAATAACCTTTGATTCTGCAGGTGTATGGATCACAGATTCTGAAAGTACTCTTCAAAACCTTCGATTCGGTTACTTGAACTCCAGAACCGGTTATCGCTAACGCCTTCAAATCTAGGTTTGATTATGATGAACACTATGAATATACTGTATTTTCTCTGAAAATAATATAATTAACTGACTACAAATGATTTTATGTACAAAATAAAATACGGTAAAGGCTATTTATATTTAAGGAATATTGGTACCCCGTTGGATCATACCGGATATAAAGTATTACATTTATTTGAGAAAACAGATCCAAAACGATAACGATTTTAAGATAATTATCCAAATCCGTACATTTTGTACTGCGGTGTTGGTATCAGCGCTCTGGTTACACGTATTACGAGATGATAATTATAATAGTTTAATAAAAAGATCCTGTTTCTCGAAAATACGGGTTTTATCGATTTACCGAAACGAATTTTGTATCGAAAATATTACGCCGAGACCCGCACGAGGAAAACCGTACGCTGGATCGAAAAAATCAAAACATGGAAATGCTCGAAATATTACAATTTAGGAAGGAGTTTTCGGAAGAGTTTTGGGTTGTAAAAACGTAAAAACGGGTGAAGTCGGTTGGTTCCCGATTATACAAAATAGTTTATAAATTCTCAAAAAAATAATTTATTAAATCCAAAAATTATTTATAAAATCATTTAACAACACAAATATTAATAGAAAAATATCATAATTATCTATACTTTATTTTGGACATATGAAAATTTAAATACTCAAATTATATCATATTTAAACATCTAAACACAAATACCACTTAATAGATAATTCACCAAAATTCATATAATAATCATGGATTATTTGTTTATTGATAAAAATAATTACACGATATATCCCGGATATTATTGTAAAATCCAAATATGCAATATAAAATAAGTTTAAGGCAGAATGAAAGCCCAAGATGTAGCATACTCGCTAAATTGCTAAAGTAAAGAAAAACAAAAAATACAATATAAATATAAATCGCTAAGGTAAATTTAAACACAAAACGCGATACAAAAATAGCAGAAGTGCCCTGTTAAAAATTTGCCCGAAGGCAACCAAAATACTTCCCCGAAGGAAGCCAGAGTTAATCCTGAAGGCAAAATGTTGATTCAAAAAGAATAAAAAATTGAAGCCCGTAGGCAGTGATAGTTAAGCCCCGAAGACAAGAGTTTACAAGCCCGAAGGTAGGAGATTGAGCATAAAAAAATCAATTATCAGAAAGTTCTTCGTCTTCGTCCAAGGAAACCACCAGAGGCCTTTTTGCAGCTGTGAGTCTGACCGAATCTGTCTTCTCCTCTTCCAGGAAAAGTTTGTGGTCCCAGCCAAGGCCATTCGCTTTATCGAAAACATAGTCAAAGTCGAACTAAAAACACCTCTCTTCGGTCAGCCCCAGCTTCTTCCCAAGCTTGCGGAGTTCCTTTTGAGATTTTTTTCAGTCAGGAGTTCTTCCTGTCAATAAGGCGATGATCCGTCTCCAGGTCCTTCCCTAACTTCCGTTTGTAATCGATCTCTGTGGATGAACAACTTCTCACGATGAGTGGCCTTAGAGTTTCTACCTAAAAATGGGCCATGACATTTTCTTTTGCCTGCATACTGGTCCAACCGATAGACAAGAACATGTTAATGCAAGTAGCCTAATATATCAGGCCCAATAGCTGAAGGCCCATAAGGCAATCATGGACCGAACGTTGGACATGGACTATAACCCAGAAAAACGTAGCCCTCTTCACTTTCAACGTTCGTCTGATTTCATCTTGTAACTGACGGGAGTTAATACCGAGGTTTGGATATATATACATATCCACCCTAAACAACACACAAGGATATACCCTGATACGTATAATTTTGGTACAACCATAGCACTTGTACGTTCAATCTTACTTATAAAAGATCGGTTACTGATTCTCACACGGGAAACAAATCGGGCGACAAATTTTCGCATTCTTTTCCTTACAGGTCCGACCAAAGATCGTTCGTTCAGAAATCTGGTCTTGATAGAAGTACATACGTTAAAAAGGCCATGTTCAACCTACATTCCTATTTTTTTCATTTCATGTTTATTTGATATTCCTAACTAGATGGTGTTTTGTTTACATCCGGGAGAGGGAAATGCATTTTGCATTGATATATTGTATATTTTAGGTTGACAACATCGAACGACACTTCATGTAAGCAATTCCTTGCAATATTATAAGTGATGCAATTTTTAATTAATTAAATCAGAAATTTTGAAATTGTGGTTTTATCATGAACGATTCGCTTTAAAGAGCTTGAATAATGAGTAATATTAGTGTGCATGAAAACATCGAATTTTTGACATAATATTCATATCACAATAAATATTCACTTTATAAATCTAAAGAAATTTATTTCAAATCAGTTGTTCACTTCATATTTATAATTTCGAAATTAACTATATTTCACATCTATCTAGTTTATATTTTTAAGATCAACCATATTTCATATATTTTATTTATTTAATGTAACTAATACAATTTTTCTTATTACATTTTTTTAATTAATATGATTTTTCAAAAGTAAAAATATAATTTAAAATGGAGGGAGTATAAAAATCAAAAAAGGGCAAAAGCCCACATTAAAAGAAGGGGTAATTCTTTTCCAGGAAAGGAAAGAAAAAAGAAGTGGGCTAATTAAGTTCGTTAAAGGAGGTGTAATGATTTGTAAAATCTTGGCCCGATTTAGTTCGTTAATGATACTGGGCTTTTTGTTCGTATTTTTGTCGGTCTTATTTATGGGCTATCTCTTCAACTAGCTGAGTAAAATAGGAAGAATATAACTATGCAAGGTATCATTATCCTCCAAATATTGGGGGTTCGTTACATTCTTTTTTACCCAGGAAAACAAAAGAACGTTAATAGTATGTATTAGTAGCACCTTTTTTTTACTAATGGATTACACACGATATACGCATGAGCAGGAGTTTGCAAGAGGTACAGGAGCACTAAGTTTTGGTTTAACCGTTCACAGTCGTCGACCTAATTACTGTAAGATACTGTGCATAATACAACTTGCAAGAACGGCCTATGATTACCCATTCTTTATTTTTTTGAAGAAATGAATAATTCAGATTGCATGCATTGTTTACATAATCTTCAATGCTGTAATTTCAATAATGTCGTGTTGTGCGGATAGACACACAATAAACACAAACTTCTATAATTTTGGCTTATTTTGATTGACCAATATTTTTTAATAATAATGTATTCACAATAACTATACCAATCAAAACACTCCAAAATTTTAAATTTTAGTGTTTAACATATGCTATGGGCATAGACAAACTCTTTCAATAAAAAAACAGAACAAATCAAGAAGGGAAAAAACCCCTTAGAACAGTATACTTGGAGAAAAGGTATAGTATGAACTATTTCAAAACCTTCTTTTTATCTACAGGATTTAAGATTCTTGTCACCCAGATTTTCAAAGCCCACCGGTGGACAGTTTTCTTACGATAGTAAAAAAATAATTGTTTTTCTTGCTATGTATGTGCCATTTTTGCCAGAATTAAAAATGCAACAACCTAAACTAGAACAAGAGTAACAAGACAATCTGATCTTTCTTCAAATATTGTCCAAGACATAATGTGAACGTGAATTTGTTTATTCCAAATACAAAATTTGTTAATGATCTATATGGCAAAATACCCTACCCCTTCTGACAGATAGTAGTGTATGCTCCGGGATTAACGGAGGTTAGTCTAGATGCACGTAATCAGCTTGACGGTATTTGCAAACGATAAATTTACTGGAAATAAATTAATTAAACAGGATATTCTAGATAATATGATTGAGTTTTTTCGAGTGTTTATCCAGGAAGCTGAAGCTGCTGCATGTACATTCAAATAGTCCAATAGAGAAAGAACAGTTCTTATACTGCATGGTCCCCTATAAAAAGCTTGTACAACATACATACGTAAAGGCCTATATATATCAGATATGTATGTATCTGAGTTCTATGTATAGCTAGCAACCAAACACTATACATCATATGAATTTTCATATATGGTCCATGCTTCATATATACATAATATCTCCTGTCAGTGATTGTTACCGACACCTAAATTTGTTGTCTCTTATATATCTTCAAGCCCTTGGGTAATCCTTGATAAAAAGATTCCAATTCAGTATAGATACATGTCAGGATATTATTGTACATTCACTTCTCATTCTTGGAATTAAAAGGGGATTTGGATCTCACACAAAGAATTTGAACTACTTGGCTAGCTGTAGCTCAGCTCCCTCTTCACTCATGAGGCTCACTCTATGACATTCTGCAGGGTATCAGAAACTATAGGAAGAACTTGTGGAATCAGTCTATGGCTCTATCTCTGTACTAAAGTTTTTTTTAGTTAAGGTCAATTATTCTTAAAAATTTACTCAACATTGGCCTTCACAGTAAGTGAGTCGAATGCAAGATCCTTGATCAGGAGGCATAATCATAAATTCTCCTCCCGTGAGATTCGAAGCGGTGACCAAAAGGATATTTATCTCCTTTTTAACCAAATAAGCCAACTCTTGCGGGTATATCCTTGATATTTACGGTATAACTAAAGACAAGATTTTAGCTAGTTGTAATTATGTACGAGTTTTATAATTATACCCTATGGCTATATAAATATAAGAAATATTAGTGATATAAAATTGGTTTTCAAAATGTCACACTACAAAGACAAATTACCCCTACATTTATATTAATAAGACCCATCAAATTATCACATCACTCATGTAACATAATTTTGGGCCAATTTTTTATTCTGTCGCTTGCAATTCTCTATAAATATATTAGGTTCTCTAATTAGTAGTGTAACTCTAGGGATAACAAGCTAGCTGGTAGCTAGTATATGTCATCGGAACCCAGTTAAACTAACTGTTGTCATCTATATATATAATTTAAACTCCCATTTCTAAATTTGGGTTCGAAAATTCTTAAAACATACAAGTGAAGAGAAGTGTAGAGTAGATGTAGTCGTCCTGTCACTAGCAACTCCAGTTGGTCCACTTTGAAAACATTAACATTATTTACTGGACCTCCCATTTTTGAAACAATGACATTAGTAGGTCTGAACAAAATTATTGGATATATATTTACATTTAGTAGATGTTTTATGTGGAAAGACGATACCTATATTAAAGTGTGTTATGTTGGGTTTTTATTTTAATCTAAATTTATGTTATTTATTTGTTAAATAATTTGTAGCTGTTAAGTGCGTGTAAGTAGCAATAAATACGGATTTATTAATAGTAGAGAAACTTTAAGAAATGTGGGTTATATAAATGATATTTATAAGACGTTTTAGACCAACACTGTGAAAGTTATTTTTCTTTTAGTTTCAATATATACACGAGTTTTGCTAAGATATAGGGTTTTCAGTGCTATATGCATATATAAATGCGTAGATATAGAGGTACAGTTTTTCAACATGGTATCTGAGCTACCGATCTTTGTGGCATAATAATTATTTTTTCGAGAAGAAGCTTCAGTTGGGAAGGCCAAAGGATGGGAAGAAGTCCCGAGAGAAACCTTAGAAGTAGACAAGAACAATGATTTTGTTATTAACAAAGGGGTGGCGGTATCTGCTGAGAGAGTGATGGTAGTAGGAAAACAACATACTGTTGGTGTCCAGGAGCTGTTGTGCATGTAATGATGATGTACATCTATGTGCAATCATCGGGGTAGAGAAAATGATGTTGCAGGTTGTCTATATGTGTGTATATATATTACATGTGTGTGTATTGACTAGACAGGATAGTAGAGAAAATTATGGAGATGAGTTAGATGTTCATGAAATTGCAGTAGCAGAATGGTGAGGTTGGCGGCGGAACACGATATCGAGTGGCTTGAGATTGCGACAATGGTTTGGTCTATGTACTATGAAAACTATGTGCATGTTAAGGTATGCCAGATGGGAAAATAAGTGGTGCCATACATGCAACGAAGTAACGTAAGCTACGCCATATGGACAAATAAGAGGTGCCATATGGGCAATGACACAACATGCCAAACGAGCAAACAAAAGGTCAGACGGGCTAAAGTTAAAGCCATATAGGCTGATGAAAAACCAAACGGGCTGGGAGTCATACAGGCCCAATTTAAAGCCATATGGGCTGAATACTAGATGGATAAATGTTCTTGACAAATGGGCATAGAAGATAAGTTTAGACTAAGGGGGAGATTGTTGGGTTTTTATTTTAATCTAAACTTATGTTATTTATTTGTTAAATAATTTGTAGTTGTTAAATGCATGTAAGTAGCAATAAGAACGGGTTTATTAGAAGTTTTGGGAGATGTGAGTTTAGTTGAAGTACGTTAGAGTAGTGGAAATAATGTAGGTTTTAGATCCTATTTTATAGCTGCCACTTTCTTTGTTTTAGTAGTATATAAATGATATTTGTAAGATGTTTGAGACCAACACTCTGAACGTTATTTTTTTCAGTTTCAATATATACACGAGCTTTGCTAAGACATAGAGTGTTTAGTGCTATATGCATATATAAACGCATAGATACAGAGGTACTGTTTTTCAACATGCCACTAGGCACTGGACCAATTAAATTTCTGAGATTTTGATATTTTGTTTTCAAAATGATCAAATTGAAGCTTAATTGACAATTGTTTCTACAAAAATATTTTTTGCAAATAAAACATAGAATTCTTAAAATTTTATAAATAGGATGCAACCAGAAAGTAATATCACAGAGAAATCTTAATAATGACGACTACTATAAAGAAAAAAAAGGTATAACCTTACTCCCTCAGTCTCACTAGATTGTTTAGGTTACTTTTCGGCACACTTTTCAATACTCGTTTAAAGTATAATTTCATATATTTTTAAATTTTTTTCTGAATAAAAGTTTTATGTTTAAACTTTCAAGAAAATAAAATTAAAAAAACATTATGAAACTATACATTATAAAAGTCTCGAAATGCGTGCAAAAAGTGAACGTAAACTATCCAACGGGACGGAGGGAGTAACTTATAAAGAAAAAAAATATAAACATTAAGAAGAATGTTATTTACAAACATTTTTTAAGTTAATTTTGGGTATATCACTTACATTCACAATTTGTAACATTTGCTAATATAATAAGCTACAGAACGTTCTTGAAAAGTGATATTTGATTTAATATAATAATTTAATTTTCAATTTAAATATTAGGATCCCTCCTACATAGCCATTATTATGGATAACACCGACCATTAAAGGGTGTTTGAATGGAGGTTCATGGACGGGTTAATGGAAACTGTAACCAAAACCTTAATCAGTTTCCCAACTCTCGTTCCCGGAACGATCACTCAATACGATAGCTCGATTATACTCTTGACTCAAATATACGAGTATAGCTTATACACATAAGCACATAGCACACAACAAATTCTTACCTGATAAGCGTGTTTGGGTTATATTTTGATCTGCCTAGAATGGAAATTTGTAAACTTTTAGCCAGTTATAACTTTTATCCTTGTTTGCCGCCCGGAATACGATTCCCGGCCAATTTTTCCATTATATTTTCTTCCTCCTTCACTGGTACCCTGACCTGGTGCAAAGTGTGCGAACGCATTAGATTTATTAAAATCAGTGATCCAAAAATATTATTTTGTTATATATATAAAGTTAGGTTTTATGGAGTCTACTATTTCATTGGAGTCCTTGGAATACATATATATTTTGCAAGTAAAATATAGCTTAAATTATTATAAAACATTTATTTTTTGAATGACATTCTACAAATATCACTATTTTATTGAAAATCTTGCAGATTGTATATATTTTACAAGTAGAACATTGCAAAATATATTATTCTACAAAATATGCTTCGTTTGCAGAACATAAATATTCATGTTGCTGAACATACATATTGTAGTTGTAAATATATGAGATTTGCATGATTTTATTGAAGTAATGATGTTTGTGAAATATATTTTGCAAAATAACACGTTTAGAAGACATTTTATTTGCAAAATATAGATGGACTCCGAGACTCCAATAAAGAGGTGGATTCCATAGAAATTTAACCTGAGGAGGTAAAAGAGACATTGAAGTGGCCGTGTGTAGTGTAGAAGGAGTTTGTGGAGAAACATTGTTGGAAAAAGGTTGGCCATCAACTTTAGATGAAGAAGATGAAGATGAAGATGAAGAAGAATAAGCTGAAGTGGCAAGGATAACTTTTTCTTGTGACACTGTAATTGAAATACATGTGTTAGACTAACCGGCTCTAACAAGTTGCACCCTAGCTTGAATATTACCTCGAGTCCCAATGAAAACATGCTAATCTGATGGGGTTCTCATAAAGCAGGAACCATATTAACAATATTTTCAAAGAAATATTATATTCACGTAAAGTGCTGATTTGAGTTAACATGAAAAGAGAACTATAATTATCAGTGAGTTCACGAGAACCAAACCGAGTATAAATAACACGTGAAAATTGATAGCAAGATAATACACCTAAAGATTGACGAATCCAACAATATCATATTATAGAAGCCCTCCTGAAGATGAACATACGCCACCGCAACCTTTTGCCCTTCGACAAATTCATTCAATTCAAAAATAAATGTGCTACTTGATAAACCCACATGTTAAGATCTTCTTTGGAAAATCAGTGGAAAATAATACGTGAGATTTTCTTTTGCATAATAGGACCATTCTGATTATTTTAAACAAGAGTTGCACATGTTGATTGCATTGAGGTTCAGAAGGTGTATGATTAGAGATTTTTTAAGGGCAACAACAATCACATGATTTGTGTCCTGTTAAAGCTGTCGATCTTAAATCAATTGGTTCATGCTAGAAACCAACATCCCTATCTGTTCAACAAGAGACACAATAATTTCTTTTAATTCTTTAGTGGTCATGGTAGAACAAAATAAAATAAAGCTCTAGAAAAAAAATGGTGGTGAAAGGCAAGAAAAAGACCGGCTGTTGATATCAGATGATATGACTATGTCATATAAGATAATTGATTCTTAGAGGAAATCATGCTCAAATTTGTAGAGGGAATTAAACTCAATATTAGGTTTTCATTCATTCGTTGTCTTGAATCTCAAATATTAGAGTTTCTTATATAGTAACATATTATATTATATAATAACAGACTACATCTAACAGTAGATTTAATTAAGCAAACAACTAATTAAGTAGAATGATAATATATATAGATCCTAAGATTATATTATTGAATTAAAAAACTTTAATACCACAAGTTCTTAATTACGATGTTACGGGCGGTTGGTGAGCTAAATTCTTTTCTCTTGAATTTTAAAGCTAAATTTATCAACTTTTTCACCTAAAAAAAGTTATAGATTCTCAGTAAGAAGGATTAATTTCGACCAACACTAATAACTGATAAAACTTAGGGCATGTATGGGAGTTACTTATAAATTAACTCATGATTTATAAGCATGCAACAATTTATTGATGAGTGTTTATCGACCCAACTTATAAGTCGAATTTACGACTTATAAGCTGATAAGTTGAATGTTAGTAATGACGTACTTTTTCTCAACTTATTTCCTGTAATAACCCCAATTTTTGTAACTATTTGAAACCCTAATGAATAGTAAATTTTGTTGATTGTGATTTTTTATCACACGACCATAAATAGAAGTTCTTTTATGAAAGTTTTGAATACATATTAGTGTTCAGTAATGAATTTGAGTGTTTGTAAAAGTCATCAGAATTCGAAAATGAGCGCTTTGATTTTTCCCGAAAATCCACCAGACACCGAATGAATTAATTATAAAGCATTAACATTTAAGGAATTAAATCCAAGAATTATAAAGAAGAATGATTAAAGGAAGAAAACACATTAAGAAGGTTTTAGGGAAATCCTAACAATAAGATCACGAATATGTTCCCTCGAACGATCAAGAGAAATTAAACGACGAATGAATAACGTAACAAAGGGAAGCAAAATGATAAAAAAATACTTGTGACAATTAGAAGGGAAAGGAGTTCAACATCTAGAGCATCAATGTGAAACCAATTTAAAAGATCAATCATGATGACATCATTAACACCTTCATTAACAAACACTTGAAAAGTGGATGAGGTAAGCAATGTGAGGTAAACACTTTATTAAAGTAACCAAGCTAGATATTAACCAAGTGCTTCACTTCATCAATTATTAACCAAGAAAAGCAAGCAACCCCCCCCCCCTTTTGAAGCTCTCGGCCCCTTTTGGAAAATAAGAAAATAAAGAAGCTAAATCAAGCATCCAACCTCCTAAATTAGTGTTCTGTAGCTCAAAAATTTCTTCTTGAATAGATTAAGGTAACTACCAAATTTCATATCTCATTTCAATGAATCTTTCTTGGTCTAAAGTTCATTAGAAGATGAACATGAAAAGTGATGAATAGTAAACTAACTTTTTATTTGTTGATTTTCATGGAAGTTTAAGGTTGTTAAGCATAGATCAAGGTACATATAAGCGATACAAGGTCTTGTCTAGTACTAAGAAGCATCAAGAAATTATAAACAAGATTCCACTTTTGATTTATGATATGAACTTGTGTTATTTTGGAGTTTGGAATGGATAGTATGATTTGTATGTTTTAGATGATCAAAAAGAGATGTTGATTGGTTGGTTTGATGATTTTGGTTTTGAAAAAGTTTTGACAAGATTACAACATGTAAGTATAGCTTCGTATGTTAAGTTCTTGATGGAGTTGGTTTGGATTGGTTGTTGCATGTTTCATCAATAGAAAATCACCAAGTTATAGCCGTCGTAATGCCCGATTTTTATAACACCTCTGTTTGTGTGTAACCTTGGAGTTGAAAAACCCCTTGTTAAACATCACCACTTCCATGATTTGTTAGTTCATATTTTAATATTAGTTTTGATGTATAGATCATGTCAAACGAATTTACGATTTAGGAGAAACGATTATTTTAAGTAAGCGATGTTTCGCGAAACCACCCACCCATACCTTATATGTAACTTTAAAACTATTTTTGAGACCCGCAAAAGACTAGTTAGATCAAGAAACTTTTACCTAAAGTGTTAGAGGCAGTTAGTAAGGCCCTCGCTAAGGTTTTGCGTTACAAATAATATTTTTTAATTTTATAAAAATAATAGAGTCGAGGGCGTGCAAACGAGAATGTTAATCAATGACTTGAAAAATGAGTGTTAGTATATATGAGAGTTAAGGCTTGGTTTCATAAGCGATCAATGACTAATTATGAGTTATGTTATTGTTTATAGATTATCGGACCAACCCGAGACCCACTACCACCCTTGGACAATTAGTCAAGTTTTCAAACCCTTTTTGCTGTTGTTGTTGTGTTTGAAAACTTTATGTTTTACAATGCGATACAAATGCATTCATGTTTGAAATAACGCCTTTCGATAATTGAGTATGATTTAAATGTTAGGCTTGTATGCAATAATACCTATAATAGCTATAAGCTAGATTTTTATGAATACCCTGCGTATATGGCCTACAATTTGAACATTATATTTTTAAACCGGGAGATGATGTTCCCGAGTATGTCACGTATAATTTTCGATAACTAATAATCGAATAAATTTTATTCAATAGTTTTAAATTATAAAAGTAAATATTATTTTGAATATTAATTTAAGATTTTATTTATGAGCAATTATTATTAAGTGTATATTATTTTGATATTCAAGTAAAGATTTTACTTATAAATATTTATAGTATATATTAAATGAATATTATTATTGAATATCAGTTAAAGGATTTAACTATAATTATTTTATTTAAATATATTCTTTAATTATTAATTATTTAAGGAATAATATTTAGATATTCATTAAGGTTTTTTTTATATGAGATTGAAAAATGATTTATATTATTTAAATCATTTTTGACCTTCAATATTTTCGAAGAATATTTTCGAACTTTATCGAGATTATTTTAAAAGTAAAAGAGAGGATCTCAAAACCCGTTTTCAAATTTAAATCTTTCTTTACGAAGGAGATTTAAATATTCGCTCAAAATATTAGGGATCATTTTCAACAATGGATTTTATATTCGTAACGAAGTTGCTGAAAAGATATAGAAGGAGAGTTTTATTACTTACCCAACATTCGAGAAGTAAGTCATGAAACAAGTTAATCCATTAACAAGAATCGCTTTGGAAATATTGGTGAGTTTTCCCTTTCCAAACTGATACGACTTATTTAATAAGTTTCCACTTGGGGAAAAGGAGACGAATTTTACGTTTCAGGGTCATGGATTTCAATCGAACTAGGAATTGGCGTAAGAGGCCGAGTGGCGTCGGTCAATATTATTTATTAGGTCCAAATGGACAGGAAGTTTCAGAAAGGCGGTTCATTCCTTAGGAGTCCAGCGATCTGTGGACAAGTAAATCCGATTATTCTCCCTTACATGTAGGCATTAAGTGGGGGTTGTACGAATGCAAATGATCATCATAAGTTTCACAACCTGGCGCGATGATACTCCAAAAAGTAGTTCATCATCCAGATTGGATATTTTTCTGCAACATTATTAGAAGCACCCTGATTGGAAAGCTAGGCTGGGTGACCGATGAATGTTGGCAGGGTCAAGCGTTCAAAATGCTGTTTTGAAAATAAAGTATCTCGTAACTTCATCTTTTAAATGATATCCCGAGAATTGATTTTACTTGAGGGGACAAAGCTCCTCAAGGGTTTTTATGAAGATGATTAATACAGAATAACCTTGTAACTTCACCTATATGATTTACATTTGAAACCTTGTTTGTACTTTGCACAACGGAAGTTTTCAGGGATTCTTAAGAAAAAGATATATATATATATATATATATATATATATATATATATATATATTGAAGTACCTCGTAACTTCATCTTTTAAAATATATTAAGACCTTGTAATATAATGCATGACAAAGATTTTCAGAAACAATATGAAAAAAATATTTTGCATTGTTAATCAATTATATATTATCTGGTGGGCTGCGTTGCTCACTCGCTTTATTTATTTATCACACAACAACAGCTAAACAAGATGGCCATACTCAAGTGCATCCCACGCAAGTTCATGGGAAACGCCCCACGACTACCCACTGAGATCACAGTCGTTATTGTTGAAGTGGTAGATCTACCTGTAGACCAGGCTTTCAGTTTTTGGGAATCAAACTTATTTATAATTATGACTTGTGTAAGATGATGGTAAGGAACTTATAAACTTATTAACTAATCATTTTGGGTTTGTAATAACTTATAACTTGTGGATCTTATTACTGATACTTATCCCAATTTCATCTCTGGGACTATAACGTGTTGTGGATTGTGTATTATTACGGGGTCATAGCATGCAGCTATTTGTTTTTGATTTAAGTTAAGTATTATCAATGAAAATGAAGACCCTGACAACCAGAATCCCCGACCTAGGATCTGGGGGTGTTACAAAAATGGTATCAGAGCTAAGCGTTATAAACGTCAGAGATGATGCGATGTTAATATAATAAATTCATTAAGATAATAATAAGAACTCTTGCCAAGTTCGTAGTCAGGCTACTTAATGTAATACTGAATGTTAAAAATCTTACGTGAACCCTTATAAATATCATTCTAGTAACATAATTCATTTAATATGTAGGAGCGAGAGGACGTGGACCTTGAGATGTGTGAAAAGATGCTTGGTGTTGCGTTGCTACATGCTGAGCATCAGATTGAGCCTATTGAGGATCCGGATGAGGATGTTGCTAATGAGGAAGATCCCTCGGAGGATACTGAGCCACTTATTTATGAGGAGTCTAATGAGGGGCATCCCATGGAGGATACTGAGCCACTTGCTGATGTGGATTCTGAGGAGGAGGACCCGGAGGAGGTTCCGGCTGCGGAGGATACTGAGCAGTTCCATGATTCGGAGGTTGAGGCCCATGCTGAGGAGCCTGTTGATGATGATGTTGGGTACACTGATATTCACCTGCCTCCACTCCCTACTGCAAGAGCCCCTGCCCCTCCACCACTACCATTGAGCCCTTCTAATGATGACTTTGAGGATCTTACTCCCGAGGCCCAAGAGATTAAGGATGCCCCACCAGCTGAGCCAGATACCCCACCCCATGCCCCCGAAGAGGGAGTACCATTATTCATACATAACTGGATAGTGGGAAGCTTGAGTGCAGAGATGGACGTTGCTGAGGCCAGGTTAGCTCAGTCGAGGAGGGAGTTGCATGCTGAGAGAGCTACCGGGTTTGCACTTCTTCATGAGAGGAGAGCCGTCATCCCTCGAGTTGCTAGGAGGGAGCTGATTGAGTTTAGGGCTCGATTGAGGATCTGATCTCTTCGTGAAGGTTGGGATGGCGGGGTGTCCAGGACAGAGGCGGAGGATATTTTCTGGCGTGCGATGGCTATGGTGAGGGACTTGACCCGTAATGATGGTTGATTCAGAGATGGTGATGTAGTAGTCTAGCCTTCTAGTTACAGATGGCCATAGTAGAGTGCCGATTTTTCGGGATAGTTTCACTTATTAATTGTTATCCCTTTTCTGACTAAACAGATAGACTTATGTATTTCACTTTTGACCAGATGTTGGTAGGACTGATGTACTTTTGACTGGATCAGATTATGTATTCTAGTACCATGTATATATTTGTTTCCTTTCAGTTCAGTTTAGTTCTTTTGTGACGAGATCACCAAATTATCCTTATTATTTATCTACACTACTTGCGATTAAAACTGTCATATCTATATATAAATATGGGTGTGACGACTGTACAAGATAAAACTTTATACAAATGATTAAAACCTAATGTTGAATTTTTCAAAATTATCAGCATTATGTCATCAAAAAGAAAGTGAACTAGGGCAAACCCTGGGTTTGAGGACTAGGGAAGCCATAAGCGAGATGGAAGGAACCAAGAACACATTGTAGCGGAAGACGAGGATTATAATATACAGAATGACTCCTATTATGGAGAGGAAGAGGAGACTTTTAATGTTGGAGAATTTTAAGTAGATGAAACTGAAGTTGAGAAGCAAGGAAAAAATCCAGGCATGGATCCTATGAGGAAGTTTATGCACATACTCTGTGGCGCCCCAAAATTCGGGGTCAGGGTTTTCGGAGGCCACGCCATATTAATCACTATAAACCACATACCTCACATCATAATATATAAATACTCACACTTTACGACCCCATACTTATCATACACACACACTTACAGGTTATTGTCTTGGAAATGAACCATTCATTACTAGAGTAAATTAAACCACAAAGTGATAATTATTACAACCCAAAAGTAATTAAGTCTTACCGAGGAATAACCTTTAAGTAAGGCTAGTCCGTCGGCCAAATATTTATTTCTTATTCATTACCTTACATAAGTCATACCTATAAATAAGCCGGGCTAAAAATAACTGAAAATCAATCCAGATTATTCGGTCTACCTGTGGTACAGCACCAAACATCCTACGGAACAGCTGGCCATTTCCTACCCGTTTCCTGGCTGTGAGTTTCATGATAGGCATCTTGATTCACTGTTGTGTTGTGTCAATTTAATAAAACAAGTGTGAGCTATAATGTCCAACATAATAATGTACAGTATAAAAATGACTGTATGATAAACTCACGTAAAACATCATATATGATAATTATGTTTTATTCAAAAATAGTTTACCTTGGTGATACACACCTTCTTATGAAAACAATTCTTTAACGAATTATTATCCTGCGAATACTTTAATGGTAAACCCAACACCTAGGCTAGGGTTACGGTATTGCATTACAATTCCAATTGGAAGAATAGGACATTCACTGGAGCCACCGCATACGATGATCAATCGTACTACGGAAATAGTAACCTTTTCTACATATAGATGGACGATTCCCTTTTATTATCGGTTATCACCCTGGCCGCATTCGGGCCTTTTCTGTGTATGTCCCTCTCAGGTACACATTTCGCGTCTATCCCTCTCAAGACATGATTTTGCGTCCATCCCTCTCAGGTACGCATACTCCCATTGTTCATCAGTATATAAGATACCTTCTCATATGGTAGTAAATTGGTAGTCTCCCTAGTCCACGAAGTACTGGAGTCCACCCCTCCTTTTCCTTGTAAGAATCCCATCATATAAATGAAACTTATATTGTTTCCCAAGCATATTGCTTGTTGATAGGTACACTTGGATATGTACGTTTATATATGCACTTCCGAGAATTTTCGGAGGAAGTACTAAGGATGTGAGTTGACCGTTGTCAACATATTTATTAAATAAGGGGGAAGTTTCTTTTGAAACTATAATCAAAATAATTTAAATAAGTCGAGATAATATTCTCCGACGTTCTAAAATTATTCGAATGATTTTACGAAAACCAGAAAGTATTTCAAATCAGGTTTTACGATTTTTAAATCATAATTAAATCATTAAATAAATAATTAATAATTAAATATTTCGTAAGTGGACGTTGAGTCCCTTCAAACGTACTACTATGGACTTTTAATCGTCCTATAATATTACCGGGATGATTCCCGGGTTTTTATCTTAAAATCCCGACCGACTCTCGGTCTTATAATTATACGTCACGCTTAAAGCGGAATTAAACATTTTACGATACATACTTATCGTACAACATCGCTACATTATGCGAAAATTTAATTACTACGTATCATGGAAAGCATGGTATTTATGCAGTGATAATAAAACAATCCTTTCACAACACAACAGTAAATGGAGTTGGGTCCGTAAACTTGCCTGGGTATCTCGAGGTGAAGGATGCTCTGGGTTCCGCTCGGAAATCTATAATCATAAACAAAAATTCATTTTGATAGGTCCCGTTCTAATTTACGGCGACTCGCACTCATGCGCTACTTATTATGCATCCTCTCGGCTCATATTACCCTTATCATCTCTTTAAGTCCTTATTCACATTATGGTCACATCCTTTTTCAAAGTATCTTATGTCCGTTTCATTTTTCATCATCAGCTCCGCTTATGGATTCTACGGTTTTCTAATCGCGCGGGCTCGGCTCCGGTATTTTTATAAAATTGAAAATCATTATTTTCACTTGAAATTTTATGGCAGTTAGGAAACTCAATTTAATACTCTCTGTAAAAATTTCATGATTTATGAACAATTTTAAATCGATCCTTTTTATTTTCAAAGTTCATAATTCGCAGCAGTTTTTTGTCGCGTAAATCACTTTTAGTAAAACGGTCATAACTTTTGATCCGTAAATCGGAATCATGCGATTCAAGCGCCTAAACGATCCTTATAACATTGTCTATAATAATCAAGGATTATTTTTAAAGAAATTCAGTTTACATCTTCGGGACTTTCTGCAGAAACTTAAAGTTACGCTTTGTTTGTTTTAGCGAGATTACAGTTACGATCGGAGTTTTGTTTATGCCTTAAATCTTTATACTAACATAAACAATCAACATATCATCATCACCACCCTAAACCCTCTCAAGAACATCATGTTCTTGAGGCAACAACAATCAACCTTAAATCTACTTAGCTAAACATCAAGAGTACAACAATACTTTCACCAAAACTAGGTTTACAACTATGTTCTAAAAGAATCTTGAACTTAAATCTTAAATAAGGTTGGGTCAAAGATTTATACCTTTATTGAGAGCTTGAGATGTGTTTTTGATGATGGTAAAGTATTGGGAGTGCTTAGTATGGTTTTTGGAACCTAAAACAACCATTGAAATCAAGAAACAAAATAAAAATTACTATTCATACTATTCACTATCATCTTTCTTGATTTTATTTCGCCCATCAAACCTTAATAATAAGAGCTCAAAGATTTATCTTTCCTTAATTTAGGTGGTATGAAGCTTGGGAATTAATGGGAGGATTCATCCATGGCTAAAGCTTGATGATTTGAATTTGATTTCTTCTTCTTTTTGGAAGAAGCCGAATGGAGAAGGTTGTGGGAGAGAGAGAGAGTGTTTTTGTGCTTGCTTCTTGGTTGCTTCTAAAAAATAATGCAAGTGATAGCTTGTAATTGATTTTTATTCTCTAGTATATAACCTAGGATTTATTCTTTGTTAGCAAATCCTTGGACAAAAACTAGCTAGCCTTTCTAGTTTACAAGCTAAGCTAATTAGCTTAGCTCTTTTACTTACTATTTGCTAGCCATTGGTTGATCATCCTATATCCATGGTTACCTTTCTACCATGGTTAGTTAATGCGTTACATTTATTTAATCATTTACGCGTTTGTTCGGTCGCTTAACGTTTTCATAATACTTTCTCGTAAATGGTTCGTGACGTAAATCATATCATATTTATTCCTTATGTTTTGAATTAACGTACTTGGATATAAATCTGTAGGGTTTTAAATTCGGAATTATATTGTGATTCCCGTAATCCTCGATGATTCGTAAATATGGTCGTTTTTCAAAGTTCGTTTTCTTCGAAAACTAATAGCGTTTACACACACTCATTTGGTACGTATAGTCACAATATCAACTTCAAAACTCATTTTCTCATGCACTACATAGTGTGGGCTAAAAAAATTTCCCCGTCTATCAGGGTTATTATTCATTAAACGTTTTTACAATGTCTCAAAAATTCGAGTTATTACAGTCTTCCCCTCTAACAAGGATTCCGTCCCGGAATCAATTAGAAAATAAGTGGGGATATCTATTCCTCATTGCGTCTTCAAATTCCCAAGTTGACTCTTCGATATTTTGATTCCTCCACAAGATTCTAACCAGCTTCACAGTCTTGTTCCTCAGCACTTGTTCTTTTTGGTCCATTATCTTTACTGGCTGCTCAATGTAGGTCAGGTCTGGTTGTAAATCTACCTGCTCGTATTCTATTACATAACGCGCATCTCTATGGTACTTCCTTAACATGGACACGTGGAACACGTTGTGCACTTGTTGCAGATTAGGAGGCAAGGCGAGTTTGTAAGCTAAAGGTCCTATTCTCCTCAAAATTTCAAAGGGTCCTATGAATCTGGGACTCGGCTTCCCTTTCTTTCCAAATCTCATCACTCCTTTCCACGGAGATACCTTCAACAACTCTGAATCCCCTACTTCATACTCTCTATCTTTTCTGGTCTGATCAGCATACTTCTTTTGTCTGTCTTGAGTTACTACCAGTCTTTTCCTGATGAGTTCCACCATTTCTCTGGTTTGGTGGACTAACTGGGGTCCTATTATCTTGTGTTCTCCAACTTCATCCCAACATAGGGGAGAGCGACATCTCCTTCCGTAAAGAGCTTCATACGGAGGCATTCCTACGCTAGCGTGATAGCTATTGTTGTAAGCAAATTCGATCATGGGTAAGTGTTCATTCCAAATTTTTTTAAAGTCGATGGCACACACTCGTAGCATATCTTCTAGGGTCTGAATAGTCCTTTCGCTTTGCCCATCAGTCTGGGGGTGGTAAGCAGTACTCATGTTTAGTCTAGTGCCTACACATTCTTGGAAGCTTCTCCAAAATCGGGAATTAAACCTTGGGTCTCGATCTGACACTATGGCAATAGGAACGCCGTGTCTCACTACGATTTCCTTCAAGTAAATATCCACCAGCTTGTCTACGGTGTACCTTTCGTTGATTGGTAGGAAGTGCGCGGACTTTGTCAGTCTATCTATGATAACCCATATGGCATCGTGATTGGTCTTTGTCCTTGGTAGGTCTGTCACAAAATCCATGGCTATATGTTCCCATTTCCATTCCGGAATTTCCGGGAGCCGTAATAGTCCACTCGGTCGCTGGTGTTCAGCCTTAACTCTCTGGCATGTCAAGCACTTGCTGACCCATTCTGCTACTTCTCTCTTCAGGTCAGGCCACCAATAATATTTCTTAAGGTCACGGTACATCTTCGTACTTCCTGGGTGGATTGAATATCTGGAGTTGTGCCCTTCGTGCAGCAGCTCATCCTTTAACTCTTGCATATTTGAAATCCAAATTCGGGACGCATACCTCATGATCCCTTTCTCGTCCTTCTCGCATCTCACTTCCTCACCGGTCAATGTTCCTCTTTCTTCACTCATCTTCTTTTCCCGACATACTCGTATCTTTTGAGTTAGTCCCGACACTAGCTTAATCTCAAATAATCCTTCTGTTCCTTTACCGGTCATCCTCACGTCAATTTCCATTTTCTCAAATTCTTTAATTAATTCCTCAGATGTCATTATCATTTTGAGTCTTTCCTTCCTACTAAGGGCATCAGCCACCATATTGCCTTTACCCGGGTGATAAAAAATTTCACAGTTGTAGTCCTTAATCAACTCTAACCATCTCCTCTGTCTCATGTTTAGTTCTTTCTGAGTAAAAATATATTTGAGGCTCCTATGGTCTGTGTAAATCTTGCATTTCTCACCATATAGGTAGTGTCTCCAAATTTTCAGGGTAAACACTATGACTGCTAATTCTAGATCGTGCGTCGGGTATCTTCTCTCATACTCCTTCAATTATCGAGAGGCATATGCTATAATCTTCCCGTGCTGTATAAGCACACATCCTAATTCTTTCTGCGATACGTCGCTGTATATCATAAACTCTCCCTTTCTATCGGGAAGTGCGAGCACTGGTGCTGACACCAGTCTCCTTTTCAGCTCCTGAAAGCTTTCCTCACATTTCTCTGTCCATACAAACTTTTCTGTCTTCCGGGTAAGTCTAGTCAGTGAGCCAGCTATCTTATCAAAGTCTTGCACGAATCTCCGGTAATATCCTGCTAAACCCACAAAACTCCTAACCTCTGTTGGGGTAGTTGGTCTTTCCCAGTTGGATACCGCCTCTATCTTAGCGGGGTCAACTAAAACTCCTTTTTTAGTCACCACATACCCTAAGGACTGGACTTCCCTTAACCAAAACTCGCATTTCGAGAACTTGGCATATAATTTCTCATTCATCAAGATTTCTAAGACTATCCTCAAATGTTCTACATGTTCTTGCTCTGTCTTTGAGTAGATTAGAATATCATCTATAAAAACTATCACACATATATCTAGGTACTTTTTGAACACTCTGTTCATCAAATCCCTAAAAGCTGCGGGTGCATTGGTTAGCCCAAATGACATGACTAAGAACTCATAGTGTCCATACCTAGTGCAAAAAGCAGTCTTTGGTATATCCTCAGGTTTGATTTTCGACTGGTGGTATCCTGTCCTCAAATCTATTTTGGAAAAGTGCGTAGCTCCCTTGAGTTGGTCGAATAGGTCATCAATCCTAGGGAGAGGGTACCTATTCTTAATAGTCAGCTTATTCAATTCTCGATAGTCTATGCATAATCTCATACTGTCGTCCTTTTTCTTTACGAACAGTACTGGTGCTCCCCATGGTGACACACTGGGTCTTATCATTCCATTATCTAATAACTCTTATAGTTGAGAAGCTAGTTCCTTCACCTCAACTAGGGCTAGCCGATAAGGGGCCTTGGACACTGGTGTCATTCCTGGTGCTAATTCTGTAGTGAATTCTATTTCCTTGTCGGGTGGCAACCCTGGTAAGTTCTCTGGAAACACATCCTCAAATTCGTTCACTATGGGTATGTCCTGTATATTAGGAACTTCCTTCTTGGTATCTACCACATAAGCCAAATAGGTCTCGTTACCTTTCTTTAACAATTTTTTTTCCTGTAGCATGGTCAGAAATTTTTGGGTCTGTCATTGACCTCTAAACACTACTTCCTTTCTATTTTGCACTCTTATCTTCACCTTCTTCCGCTCATAATCTATTTGCGCTCCATTACTGGATAACCAGTCCATTCCTAAGATTATATCAAATTTTCCTAATGCAAATGGGATTAGGTCAACCTTGAAGACCTTCCCTTCTAATTTCAACTTGCATTTAGGGTGTACTTGATTCATAGGAATTATTTCTTTGTTCGCTATTTCCACTTGTAATACCTCACGTAATGGTACGACATTAAGTTTTAACTTTTTAGCAAAATCTTGAGATATAAATGACCTGGTTGCTCCGGAATCAAATAGGATATTTGCATATTTGGAATTTAACAGAAGGGTACTTGCTATCACGTCAGTGTTTCAGACAACATCCTGAACGGTCATGTTGAAGGTTCTAGCAGCTGGGGGCCGGTTAGATGCAGCTCTGGTTAAATGTCGAGAAATCCTTCCTCATGTGTCCTACTTTCCCACATTGGAAACATGTCATGCTGGGTTGGTTGCAGTTGTTGGCAAGGTGTTCGATTTGACCACACTTATAGCATTTCAAAGGGGCTCTCGCCTGGCTGCAGACTCCAAGGTGTCTCCTCCTACAGGTTTGACACTCCGGTATTGGGGCGCGGGGTTGGCTATGAAATTTTGCCCTAGATTGTCCGCCGCCCTGGCCAACACTCTCACTTGGGGCCTTTCTGAATCCGGGGCCTCTCGCAGGTTGGGACACCACTCCCCTGACAAACCTACTTGGAAGGCTCCTGTTTCCGGTTCCTACTCCTCCTCCGTCTTGGCTTCCTATATTCCTCATCCTATTTTCCTTTTCCTTCAAACTCTGCTTACTACCGGCTTCAACAATCAAGGATTTCTGCACTAAGGTGGCATAATCTGTCAGCTCTAGTACTGCCACTCGGTTCTGGATCCACTGTTTCAAACTAAGCTGAAACCTTCGCGCTTTCTTCTCTTCAGTATTCACAAACTCAGACACAAATCTTGACAGCTCAGTAAACTTGGCCTCAGACTCCACCACAGTCATCTTATCCTGTTTCAACTCCAAAAACTTAATTTCCATCTGGGTTTCCATGAACCTAGGGAAATACTTGTCTAAGAATAGTCGGGTAAATCTATCCCATGGAATCACAGTATCAGTCTCGAGGTTTCGTTTGGACTCCCACCAGTAATTAGCTTCTCCTTTCCGCATGTAAGAAGCGAAAATGGTCTTGTGTCGTTCTTCCACACCTAGTATTTTGAAGGACTTTTCTATCTCTTTGAGCCAGTCCCGTGCTTTAACGGGGTCGGCAGATTCTAGAAACTCTGGGGGTTTGAGGGATTTGAATGCCCTGAAGGCAGTGGCTGCATTCTGTTGGGCAGCATACGGCTGTGGTGGAATGGGATGTTGGTTCAGATTTGCTCTTAAAAGTTCCATAAACTCATTCATGGGGTTCCCTCCCTGATGGGTATCCTCAGCCTCTTTTTCTATATATTCTTCCTCATCATATTCATTATAGTCTAGGTCTTCTTCATTTTCCTCATTTACTACAGGGTCAGGTTCATTCCATTGTTGGTTAACAGATTCTGCGGGCTGTGTCCTGGTTCCTCTTCTACGGGGTGGCATTGTCCTGATAATGAATATTTGTCAATATAGTTGCAAAAATTTTACCATTTGATTAATTTATTCATATGTAAGCATGTCATTTATTATCTAGCATGTTTTTATCAAGTGCAATAATATGGAAATCAATTTCTTAATAACTGCTAGATATATATACCATAGGGCCTCCCAATTATATTTTTGGGACAAACCAACTAGCGAGTTCATACATGGCCTGATTATAATACATCATTACTTATCCTGAATACTGAAATGCAAATACATAAGTCGTGCACCCTGAAGGGCTAGGAACGCTATCTACTACCAGCTATCCTATCAAAATTGGTGACAAGTCACCCAGTCTTCTTCAAGGTTCATAAATAGTCACTAGTCCCTCAGTCACTAGTCTCTCAGTCACTGTCACTGCGCGCAAGGTCACGCACCCTCCTCATCGCTCCTGCTAACATCAGCTCTACATTAACCAACAGGATGTATTCTCCCACCGCCGTCATCCTCATCTGAACCCGGGTACGGAGCTCGATCCCATCGATCTCCCCGTGGGCTATGTCTGGGGAAACAGTTCTGAAGTCCCCTGGATATCCTAGTCAGATGGCACTCTCAGCTGTCAGTGCCTGTCATAGCTCCATGATGCGGGCATATGTCGCGGTGAGCTCAGTGTTAAGCTGAGCCACTATCCAATCATGTACAGCTACATGTATGGTCGTCGGGGGTGGTAGAGGTGAGTCTGGGTCGCTAGAGGATATGTCATAAGCCTCGTAGGTCTGCGCATCCATCCCATCCTCCTCATCATCATCAGTATAGGGCAAAGGGCTCTAAATCCCTGGGTATGGTGTAGGAGAGCGAACAGTTGGGAGAGGGTACATCTCTACATCCCTCCAGCCTACGCCATCTCCCTGGGGCATCTCAACATCATCAACTATAGGGACAGGAAGGTCAGTCTCCTCCACCGGGGCATCCTCAGTAGGGTCATCATTTGAGTCATCAATGGGTGGGTCTTCAGGCTCGGGAGTAGGGTCACACTCAGGGGCCATAACATCATCAACAGGGTCAACCTCCCTCATGGGCTCCACTGGTACCTGACACCATAGGCAAGGTGTTACTAACATAGAGTCGGAATTCTCTTGAAGGTAAAACTGCCAAGACTACCCATGTAGCCCGACGATGAACTCGACTTGAGCTCTAATTGATTATTTATTATTTTTATGTCTACGTATTTTATATCCTATCGTTTCCAAGATTTGATAACTTAAGGCTCTGATACCATTTCTATGGTGCCCCAAAATCTGGGGTCAGGGATCTCGGAGGCCACGCCATCTTAATCACTATAAACCACATACCTCGCATCGTAATATATAAATACTCACACTTTACGACCCCACACTTATCACACACACACACACACTTACAGGTTATTGTCTTGGAAATGGACCATTCATTACTAGAGTAAATCAAACGACAAAGTGATAATTATTACAACCCAAAAGTAATTAAGTCTTACCGAGGAATAACCTTTAAGTAAGGCTAGTCCGTCGACCAAATGTTTGTTTCTTATTCATTACCTTACATAAGCCATACTTATAAATAAGCCAGACTAAAAATAACTGAAAACCAATCCAGCTAATTCGGTCTACCTGTGGTAAAACACCAAACATCCTACGGAATAGCTGGCCATTTCCTACCCGTTTCCTGGCTGTGAATTTCATGATAGGCATCTTGATTCACTGTTGTGTTGTGTCAATTTAAGAAAAAAAATTGTGAGCTTTAATGCCCAACATAATAATGTACATTATGAAAATGACTGTAGGATAATTATGTTTTTTTCAAAAATAGTTTTCCTTGGTTATACACACCTTCTTATGAAAACAATTCTTTAACGGATTATTATCCTACGAATACCTTAATGGTAAACCCAACCCCTAGGCTTGGGTTACGGTATTGCATCACAATTCCAATTGGAAGAATAGGACATTCACTGGAGCCACCGCATACGATGATCAGTCGTACTACGGAAATAGTAACCTTTTCTACATGTAGATGGACGATTCCCTTTTATTATCGGTTATCACCCTGGCCGTATTCGGGCCTTTTATGTGTCCGTCCCTCTCAGGTACACACTTCGTGTCTATCCCTCTCAAGACACGGTTTTGCGTCCATCCCTCTCAGGGACGCATACTCCCCATGTTCATCAGTATATAAGATACTTTCTCATGTGGTAGTACATTGGTAGTCTCCCCAGTCCATGAAGTACTGGAGTCTACCCCTCCTTGTCCTTGTAAGAATCCCATCATATAAATGGAACTTATATTGTTCCCCAAGCATATTTGTTGGTGAGACTGCATAGCTGTATGAACAGTTACGTGATAACTCAACACAATAACAACACTAGAACATGACAGGTTAATAATACTACGTCTACACAAGGAATCCAGAAGAAGAATGATCAGACACATACAAGAATCAGAACACAGTATTACAAGTGCATGTCTATTTGAAGTCATAGAAAGAAGATCATTTAGTGATCAGGCCTCTGTGAAGAATAAACAATCAGAGGACTTGTTGTTTTAATACAGTTGAAGATTCAAGCATAGAAATCAAGTGATTCCAGAAGAAAACAATCTATAGAACTCAAGTCAGAATTCATTAACAAGGAACAATCAGAAAGGATAAGGATATTCAATTCAGGGCTAGTCGTTTGTGAACCAGACCAGCGCACTAAGCGTCAGCATTCCAGGATTGATCATTCAAGTCTACAAAAGAAGTGGTAAGTGAATTCAAGATCAAGTTCAAAAGGGATTCAAGTCAACATTCCAGGAGTTTTTGGTCAAGCAAATAGCATGTATAAAGATTTGGCTAAGTAAAGAGCACTATAGGAGTAGAAATCGACTTATAGAATTCAAGAAAATCTACTAGTCAATTCTAAGGAGTTAGTAGTCGTATGGAGTGTACTGTAGAAAATTTTTTAAGGCAAGAACAAGCCAAAATTGACTTCTAAAATCTACTAGTCGATTTTGAGCTTTAGAAATCAACTAGTGTGAAGCTACTTGAAGAATCTAAGTAAAAAACACTCTTAAGGATACAATTCGACTTCTAGAATTTCAATTCAAGGAGAAATCGACTTCTAGATTCTACTAGTCGATTTTGAGCTTTAGAAAATTGACTAGTAGGTACTTGTGTTTAATTCTAAGGCAAGTCTCACTCTCTAGGCTTGAATTCGACTTCTACACAACGTTATATCGACTACTGCAATCGACTACTAGGGACTTGGGTTATTTTGAAGTGCAGCTAATTAGAATGCTTGGACCAGAAGAAGCCACGTATTCAATTTGGTTTTAAGTCTACAATAAAACAGAAATCTCAGCATTCATTCAAGACAGATTTCTTCACCATCAAACTAAGAAGCTTTTATGGAGAGCATTACGGAGCATTCAATTTTATATTAATTGCTTTGTAACTTTACTGTTATGCTGTTGAAATTTCTGTAGAAGCTAATCAATTGATTAGATTGTAGCAACATTAAGGTTTATATCAATCGAAATATATTCCTTGAATTGTGTCATGTTTTTACTTTCCAGCATAAACTAAGAACTTGTTTTGAATCGGAATTAATTGGTGGTATCGTATTTAACCCCCCCTTCTACGATACCTTTGGACCTAACAATTGGTATCAGAGCCTACTGATCGATATACAGATCAGATCCGTAAGATTAGTACGTTCTGTATTGGTTTTGGTTATTTCGGAGTCTGGGAGTTCTTTCAGTGTGTAGAACTGATTAAGATTAATTTGTGGTTGTAGTGTTCTTGATTGTTGTGGATTGGTTGATGGATTGGTATTGGTAGATTTTGGCTGTTTGGGTTATCGTATTTTGAGACCTTATATTGCTGAATTTTTGTAGATCTGAAATTATGAGTACTCGGACAGTTAGTGGCATCAAGGTTCCTTCCTTCAGTAACGTCAGTGAAAATAACTATAAATTGTGGAAGAAAAAGATCACTCTATTTATTTCAGTAGTAAACTGTGATTACAAGGGAATTTTAGAGAGTGGTCAGTTTGTACAAGAAAGGACATTTCTGTACCTACAAATTTGGACAGTAGAGTTCCTCAAGAGTTTATCCCAAAGGATCCGTCTGAATACACTGATAGGGATAAGGAATTAATCTCTTTGGATGCAAGTCTTCGACCAATTTTAGTTGAGTCAATGGATTCCAACATGCATCATCGGATTAAGGATTGTGTTAGTGCTAAACACATGTGGGAAACCATTGAAGCTAGTGTGGAGGGAACTGAACATAAGAATAAATTGAATTTTCTAATGTCTGACTACAGGGAGTTTAAATCTCTTTCCGGTGAAAGTATCAAACAGTTGCTTGGAAGGTACACCCAACTTCTGGATGAAATGAGTACACTTGGGAAGAAATACTCACAGAAACAGATAAAGAGAATGTTTATTCTTACCTTGCCCAATCATTTGATAAATAAAGTATCATCCAACAGAGAAGGATTGGATTTGAATACAATGTCATTGGATGAGCTTTATGACAAGTTGAAGACCTATGAAGCTGAGGAAAAGCAGAGAAATATCAAACATGGGTCTGAGACAGTGAACAACAGGAACAAGACTATAAATGAATCAACATGTCCTGTAGTAGAGGAATACAGAATTCCTGAAGAAAAGGTTAAAGGATCACTATCTTCGGAAGCTTCTACAAGTGGATCAAATATGACTAGAAATGAAGAAGCTACAGATGACTATTATACTTTGGAAGAGCTTAAGAAATTAGAAGATCAAACTATGTTTGAGATGGCTTCTAAATGTGGTGCAATTAAATTCAGAAGAAATTCCAAATATAAGGTTAAGTCATCTAGTAGAGACAGTCAAGATCTTGAAAACGAAGAATCTACAGAGTCAGTATCCAGTGAATGCTGCAAGTAACAGTTGATTGAAGGAAGCACACATGAACTGTGTGTTGGTGAAGAAAAGGGACACTCTAACAGTGAACTAGAAGAGTCCACACAAGCAAATGAGAAATAAGCTTGTCTGAAAAGGAATGAAGATGGACAAAAGAAGCATCAGGACAAAGAATTAGTCGGTGATGAAAAGCACTGGAATGGTACAGATGTAGAGGAAGAAGAATGCAATGATCCAACATTAATGGAAACCTCTTCATCATAGGTATCTTCTGAGACCACTACAAATATATCCTGGCATGATTGCAAATATTGTGATAAGGATAGAAGAGTAGAATTGTTTCAACTTCATGCTAGTGTGATCAGCTTTAAAGAGGAAATAGATAGAATAAAATCTAAAAATAGATTGCTGCTCACTAGACAAGAAGAACTAGGCCTAATTATTGTTGAATTAGATAATCTTAAGAAACGTAATGAATGCCTAGAGAACATGGTCAAAGCCAGTGAGGATTTAGATGTTGTCCGTAGGAGTCAGATAGCTGAGTTAGAATCTAAGTTGAAAGCTTATCAAGACTCTTCTATTAGTGCAAAAGAAATTATTGACAACCAAATCGGTGGAGCCATAATTGACATTGGATCCAGTGATGTTGGACAGAAACATGTGATAGAATCAGAGAGTGTTGATAATTTTAAATCAAACTCTTCAGATACATCGCAAGCTTCTGAAAAGGTCAATAATTTGTTATGCAAAAGGCCACTCCTGATTCTTTCAATGAAGATGAGGTGCTTGTTAAAGAATTATGTCTCTAGTGATGAGGAGTCAACTGTAGAGTCATCTGAGGAGTCAACTTCTAATGATGAACCTAAAACTCACTTAGATGATAGAGATGTTCATAAGGCTAAAAGGAAAAACAGACGCAATAGAAATGGGAAGTTAGGTGTTAGCAATAAAAATGAAGATCTGCTAAAACCTAATTCTTCTAAGAAGTTATGCTTTAAATGTAATTCTGCTTCGCATCTTGCATATGCATGCACTGTGAGTAAAGTAGATAAAGATAAAGTTCATAATAAGCATAACATGCCTACCATGCCTAGTTCTCATACATCATGTCATAAATCTAAATGTATGTCATGTGCTTTTAATAAATTGTCTTCCTATCTTAACTTGATACATTTGTCATCCACTACTTGTAAGTATAATGATAAGAACATGAGTAGAAAGCATGATAGGGCAAAAACTGTTAGTCCTCTTAAGGTTAGGAAGGCAACTTCTACTTGGACGCCTAAAGGCATTCTTAAGGCTTCTAAACAGAAGAAGGAGACAGTCAATGAGAAGCAAAAGCATGTTAAATTTGCATATGATATTATTCATAATATGAATCTCTCTAAGTCCCCTGGACCCAAATTAGTTTGGGTACCAAAGAAAACTTGATCCATAATGTAGACAGGGCAAGAAAAAGTGAAGTGGACCATGTGAATTATGAACATTGGATGTTTAATACACAAGAGTTCGAGGATAGAGCCTTGCTATCAGAAGTGAACAAGTAAGCTGGCCCAGTAGTAACCTTTGGAGATGACAACAAAGGAATCACTACGGGATATGGCGTGAAATCAGGAATGTCATCTCTCACTCAATATTTAAATGCATATATTTGTTGAATATCTATTGTAGTTATTTGTTGAGTTTCTACTTCAATAGTTTGATTTATGGACCTTGAAGCCATTCAACTTTATTATTTGCTCCATAAGTCAAATTGTTAAAGTAGTAGCAGCAGCACATCTCTGATGATTTATTCAGTGATTTGTGATGAGTTCTGCAGCATTACACCTCTGAGAATCTTTTTCAGTGGTTAGTGATGAGTTTCGTAGCACCATAAACTCTTGATAATTCATATCATTAGTTAAAGGTGATATATGTAGCATCATAAACTCTTGATAATTCATATCATTAGTTAGTGGTGATATATGTGACATCATAAACTCTTGATGATTCATATCATTAGTTGGTGGTGATATTTGTAGCACTATAAACCTCTGATAAATCTAGTAACAAATCTTGTTGATAGTTTTATCACTAGTTAGTGGTGAGATTTTGATGATAGTGAGATATTTTAAATTTCTTTTTCTGAAAAACTCACTAAGATCAAAATCATGTGTGTAGCATAGTTGAACATACTTCAATTTCTATGGAGTCTAACAATTAATGAGTTCTTGATCGAATATCATAATTTGTAGTAGACTTAGTGGATAATGAATCATGTTTGATTATGAGGTTCTATTTTTGTCATTATTAACATCTAATGACAACAAGCTCCTAAGTAATCAGAGGGAAGACAGCTTAGATAATCTAGATGTTGAAGATCTTACTGATGATGAAGATAAACCTGAGGTTGTTCTAAATGAAGATGTCTATGCAAATGATCTTGTCAATAATCACAATTCTGATTAAGAATCTAATGGGCATGGTTCTGAGACAAGCAAAGATAGTCAATCTATTTCTGGAACTAGTTCTCAAGATTCAAATTCTGAAGGATTAATTGACAGTGGTGATAGTGGAAGTGGTTCAGATGTAGTAATGATAGTGGAAATTGGAAGAAGCACAGTCATATCATCTTTGGAACCAATCCAAAAGCTTCAGATTCTAGATCATGCTGACAACAACTCAGGGGGAGCAAAAGAAGAAGAACAAAGATCCACTGGTCGGACTTAACATAATTTTAAAAATGCCAAGTTATCAAGAGCTAGTCTACCAAGACGTAAGAATAGTGTAAAAACCATCCTTGGCACTTGATACTTGGTGTTTTTGATACTAGAGTAAAGGCTAGAGGATCAGAAGAAGGAGCAAAAGAAGGATCAACTAGTCAGACACAACACGACATTGAATATTAGAGGACACTAAAGAACATATCTGCTGAGACAAAGGGTTTGATGTCAATATTATTCCCAGAGTCTTGTTCTTAAGTGATCCAGATGGTGGAGTAATGATTAACAGGGCTACTTGAAAGTGTTTGTCCTAAATCCAATCATGTATGATGAGTTAGGAAGAACTTTCTTGTATTCCTAATTGATTTCATTTTGAATTAATAAAAGACTTGTTATATTTTTATGGGCTTTATCTATTTAAAGTGTATTAAATAAGATGTTCCATAGTTTAGAGTAAAGCTTCTAGAATTATAATGAGATTATAATAGTGAGATCTAGAAGATGATAACTCTGGACTTAAACAGTTCCTGATCATAGGATAACTAATCGGATGTTAGTGGATCTGCAAAGATTGGTACATACTATGCTTGCTCCCTTCAGGAGGATGTCTGTTCTCAAAGGCATTTGTGTGGTGACACTATAGCTGGTATGTAGGTGCTTATTAGGGAATAAGTTCACTGAACATGACTTGATAAGTTGAACAACTAATGGAGATTACTCACGTGTCAATAGTTATTCACTGAGTGATAATTGTACAAGTGTCCTTAGACTTGAGATCGTTAAAGGTATCTTATATATAATGAACTGTGCTTTGGTTTAGTCCTTAGTCTCAAGGACATCCATTAGGTCTATTCTGGGCATAGGGATTTATGTATAGAGATAGTTAACATCAATAGAGGATCTACCCCTTCCAGCATAGGAAGAGAATATCCTATGTTATTCTTAGTATGCGAGTTCTGGAATCTCTGGCCAGAGTGTATGAAATTAGAAAGGAGTTTCTAATTTGCATTAATATGAACTTTGCATTATGAATAAGAAATCATATGATTAAAATTCGATAGGCTTGACACAAGATCCATGCCTTGTATTTAATCGGGATATTATAAGGGTAGAAGGAATTCATTGTACGGTAACTATTCACTGACAGGTTCTTGGTATTCTAAGCAGTGAATTCATATTATCCGGATAGTCGCGATATGTTGAGAAGCATCACTCACGATGTAGAATAAATATAATTAATCAGTTAATTATATTTAGTGAATTTTAATATTCATATAAATAATTAATACAAAGTTTATTATTATTTATTTCTACTACTGGCATAATATTGAACCTACAGGGTCACGCCATAAAAGAATGTTTCATTTGATGAATAATGAGAGAGAGAATTATTTTTCTAAATAGTTAAGAAAAAGAAATAATGATTAAAATAGTTTTAATTATTATTAAAGCATTTTATGAAGATAAAATGTGGGGGTTAAAATATATAAAGATATATTATAAAACCCTAGGAGAGTCCTATAAATAGAATGAGATGGATGGCACATTTGGACTAGATACACAACTTTGTTTTGTGAAAACCCTAGCCTCCATCTTCTTCTTCTCTCTCTCTCTCTCAAAACTCCATTTTATAAAAGCTCGGTTTTATTAAAGGTTCATCGAAGAGGATTGTTCTTGGTGGATACCGGTAGAGTGATTCACACATTGAGGAGCAACTGCTAGCACTCTGTTTTTATAAAGCTTCGATTCACGAGGTATGATTTCGATTCCTCAGTTTTTCCCTTTTATACGTTTTTCTATATGTGTGGTATATGGTTTTTACGGAATAATTGTTATTTCACGCTTCCGTTCATCCGTAAATTCCTTCATTGGTATCAGAGCCAGGTTCTGCATATAGAGATTCATATAAAAAATTTCAGATTTTTTTAATGCATGTATGGATTTATTATGATTTTTGCAATTTTATTTGGATTTAATTATGAATTAATTCGAAATAATTTTTGCATGAGATTTTGACTACTGATCTGTGTTCTACAAGTGTTGTAGATCATCTAGATATTTTTTTCATAATTTTGTGATGTGTAGATTATTTGTTATGAATTTTTTAAAATTGTTTTAATTAAAATTCATTAAATAATTATGCATGTGAATAATTATGATTAAAATTTGCACAAGGACCCATGGTTGATCTGGTATTTTTCTGCTACTCCCTGATTTGAGAAATCATATTATTTTGATTTTTGTTAATTTATTAATTAAATGTTAATTAATTTATTAATAATAAAATTAAAATAATAAATTAATAAGGAGTTATTAAGGGAGGGAGTAAAAGGAAAGGGGTTACAATTTTTTTTGTAACAGCCGGATGGAAGCAGACAGTCACGGCAGGGAGTAGAAACAAATTTTTTTTTTTTTGAAAACCTGCTATCGGCTGCTGCAGGCGCGTGCAGCACACGCGAGGCGGGGGGTGTGTTGCGCATTCCATGAATGCGTTACACACTGTTGCGCATTTACGGAATGCGTTACACGCGTAAATGGCTCAACAGTGTTGTAACGCATTACGTACATGCGTTACAGCCCGTATGTCCACATTAAATTTGATTTTTTGGGAGTTTCGTAACTCCGTTTTGGGCGTGCAATATATCATTGGATTCATTTTTCCGAGACGGATCTAATGGATTGGTCAAATATTTTTTATATAAAAGTTTTGAACTGTTTATATTCCCGAAAGTGTTTTAAAGCATGTTTTAATTATTTTAATTGCTTTTAAATGCTATAATAAATCTATACATCATTATATCAATGTGTGACATGATATTACTAGCATGCTTACTTGTTTATTTATTTTTATATATGAGATATATGCCTGTATTTACCATGTGATGATAGATTTTGGTGAATTTAAATCAATATAAGGCGTGCTCTAGAAATTCTAGAATAGGAATCGTTTCTTGCCTTGACAATAATATTATGAATACAATCATGAGATTCTTGTGTTTATGAAACACGTAATTAAATATGAATTTTTAATTTTGAGAGAAAGGATGATTCTGTCAACAACAGATTTCTATCTGTAAGAAAGGGTTATTATGTGACGCCTCTTGACAATACTCCACCCGATCTGGGAATCATCTAATTATTGATTATTAATTTGAAATATTTAATTTAAAAGGAAGAATCTCTTTATAATATGATTATGATTGTAACGTAATATAATCCCTCTAAAATTAAATAATATCAAGTAGTAAGTGGCCAATGACACAACGGGCTTGTGTCGGTCATAGCCTTTCAACATGATAGAAAATGGTTCTTATTTTTTAATTCATTGTCATTTCGTGCTACAGCCGAGGGCTTTGTTTTCGAAATAAGAAATACTTGTCTATTACATAGAGATGTTTACATTGAATTAGAATCTAAAGGTTGTTACGTGCCACAGCCGTGGGCCGTTGGAGACTGATTCAATTGTACGGAATGTTGGGTTAGACTTGACTTAGAATATTGAGTTTGTCGTGCCACAGCCGTGACTCAATTATTCAAGAGGCTAAAATTATATTAGGGAATAACATAAGATGTAATTGACAAGAGTTGTCTGCCTATTGAACATCACATGACGTTTCGTACTACAGCCGAGGTTGTGTAATGGAATGTAGGATCCCTATTCCCACTAGCATTATGAATGCCTAATTTTCACTTAGGGGGTGTATAAATTAGATAAACTAGTGGGAACCACTTATGAATAAAGACCCAATTCATATAGTGTTTTTGAAATAAAATTGAATATTTGCTAAGTGTTGTTATGTGTTTATCATTTACAGATTTACTATATTCGTTATGTCTTCTGCACTATCACTCCGGAGTATACTAGATGCTCACAAGTTGACTGGTCCTAATTTTGCTGACTGGCTTCGAAACTTGAGAATTGTTCTCAGGGTGGAGAAGCTGGAATATGTGCTTGACTCACCTAAGCCCACTGAACCTGCTAACGATGCACATAATGATGAACATGTTGTGTATCGTAATTGGATAGATGATGCAAATATTGCTCAATGCATCATGCTAGCTTCCATGAACATTGAGCTACATAAGCAACATGAGAATATGGATGCTCACACTATCCTTATGCATCTACAAGAGTTGTATGATGTGGCAGGGAGGACAGCTCGATATGAGATATCGAAGGAGCTGTTCGGTTGTAGGATGTCTGAGGGATCATCCGTGAATGACCATGTACTTAAGATGATCAATTTGATTGAACGTCTTGGACAACTTGGTTTTGCCATGAATGGGGAGCTGAGCCAAGACTTGGTCTTGCAATCACTTCCGGGTTCGTTTTCGCAGTTTGTTGTGAACTTTCACATGAATAAGTTGGATGTCAGCCTTGCTGAACTCCACAACATGTTGAAGACTGCGGAATCGAATTTTCCCCCTAAGAAGGGCTCTGTTCTTCTAATTGGTGAAGGTTCCAATCCTAAGAAAAGGAAGAAGAACCCTTCCAAGAAGAAGAAAGTAGGTGAGAAAAAGCCTGTTCCACCAAAAGCTGAAGACCCCAAGAGCAAAGCTGTTTGCTTTCACTGTAACAAGGTGGGGCACTGGAAGAGGAACTGCAAGGTTTACCTTACAGAATTGAAGAAGAAGAAGGGTAGTGAGACTACCACTTTTGCTTCAGGTATGTTCATGATTGAAGTAAATATGTCATTAAATCAAATTTCTACTTGGGTATTAGATACCGCATGAGGTTCTCATATTTGCAATTTGTTGCAGGGACTAAGGAGAAGTAGAACTCTTGAGGAAGAGGAGGTGATTCTATGGATGGGAAATGGAGCAAGAGTTGCTGCTGAAGCTGTAGGATCATTTCATTTACATATGCCTATGGGCAAGACTATTGTTTTAAATAATTGTTATTTTGTTCCTTCGATTGTGAGGAATATTATTTCTATTCCCATGTTAGACTTGGATGGATTTTCATTTGTTATTCAGAATAATAAATGTTCAATTCTTAGAGATAACGTTCTTTATGGAAGTGGTATTTTAAATAATGGTTTGTATGTATGTGACGTAGAGCATGATTTACTACAAATTGAACATACTAATAAAAGAAAAAGGGATGAAGAAAAAATCACTTTTTTGTGACACTGCAGACTTGGTCATATTAGTGAAGATAGACTGCGGACATTGCATAAGGAAGGGTAACTTGACCCCTTTGATTTTGAATCATATCCTACATGCGAGTCTTGTCTATTGGGTAAAATGACCAAATCTCCATTTAGTGGACATGGAGAGAGGGCTGCAGATTTGCTAGGATTGGTACACACAGATGTATGTGGACCAATGTCTACGCAAGCCATGGGTGGATTTTCATACTTCATTACTTTCATAGATGATCGATCTAGACTCGGATATGTGTATTTGATGAAACACAAGTCTGAAGCCTTTGAAAAGTTCAAAGAATATAAGTATGAAGTGGAGAAACAAACCAAACATAGTAATATAACTCTTCGATCAGATCGAGGCGGTGAATACTTGAATGGAGAATTTCTAGATTATCTCAAAGAAAATGGTATAGTCTCCCGGTGGACTCCTCCATATACTCCACAGTTGAATGGGGTATCTGAAAGGAGAAATCGAACTTTGTTAGACATGGTTCGGTCCATGATGAGCTATGCAAATCTTCCAGTATTTCTATGGGGTTATGCATTGGAAACCTCAACATATTTACTGAATAAGGTGCCTTCCAAATCTATCCCTAAAACTCCATATGAGATATGGAAGGAAAGGAAACCGAGTCTTAAACATGTTAAGATTTAGGGATGTCCAGCTTATGTCAAGAAAGTTGACCCAGATAAGCTGGAATCTCGATCCGTAAAATGTAGTTTTGTGGGATATCCTAAAGAGACTTTAGGGTATTACTTTTACACCGATCATAGGGTGTTTGTCTCCAAATATGCTACCTTCTTGAAAAAGCAGTTTATCCTTGATGGAAACTGTGGGAGCAAAATTGAATGAAGTTCAAGAAGCACAAACTACTACGGATCAAATGGAAACACCTGTTCAGACTGAACAACCTTCTGTGGAACAGCCCATTCGTAGGTCAGGGAGAGTGTCTCGCCAACCTGAGAGGTATTATGGCCTTGTAATTGAGAATGACAATGAGCTGTCAATCATTGATGATGACGACCCTATGACCTATAATAAGGCTATGAGTAGTGTTGACTCAGAGAAATGGCAAAGTGCCATGAAATCCGAAATGGAATCTATGTATACCAACTAAATATGGACTTTGGTTGAAGCACTTGAGGGTGTGAAGCCTATTGAGTGCAAATGGGTATACAAAAGAAAGATTGAAGCAGATGGCCAGGTAGAGACCTATAAGGCCAGGCTCGTGGCAAAAGGATTCAAACAAAGACAAGGGATTGGCTTTGATGAAACTTTTTCACCTGTAGCCCTGTTAAAATCAATTCGGATTTTTATAGCGATTGCTGCTTACTATGACTATGAGATCTGGTAAATGGACGTGAAAACGACCTTCCTCAATGGGAAACTTGAAGAGGAAGTGTATATGACACAGCCAGAGGGTTTTCTTTCTAAGGGAAATGAACACCTAGTGTGTAAGCTGTTGCGAACCATATATGGTTTAAAGCAAGCTTCTCGTAGATGGAACATCCATTTTGATGAGACAATCAAAGAGTTTGGTTTTATCAAAAATATAGATGAACCATGTGTCTACAAGAAGGTTAGTGGGAGCGCGGTAACATTTCTTGTATTGTATGTGGATGACATACTTCTTATAGGAAATGATATACCGATGCTGCAATCAGTCAAAGTATGGCTATCGAAGAACTTCACTATGAAGGACTTGGGAGAAGCATCCTACATTCTCGGTATGAAGATCTATAGAGATAGATCTAGAAGAATGATAGGTCTTACCCAGGGTACATACATCCAGAAAGTGCTTAAAAGGTTTAGCATGGAAAACTCCAAAAGAGGTCTCATACTAATGAGCCATGGAGTGTCCCTTTCCGAAAAGATGTCTCCTAAGACACCTGAGGAAAGAGAGCGTATGAGTAAGATTCCTTATGCTTTAGCAATAGGATCTATCATGTACGCGATGTTATGTACTAGGCCTGATGTTGCATATTCAATCAGTGTGACGAGCAGATATCAGTCCAATCCAGGTGAAGACCACTGGAGAGCAGTGAAGAACATCCTTAAGTACTTGCGAAGGACTAAGGATATTTTTCTTGTTTTTGGTGGCGGATCTGAGTTGAAAATAGAGGGTTATACTGAATCTAGTTTTCAATCAGAAAGTGATGATAGCAAATCCATGTCAGGGTATGTGTTTACTCTAGAGGATCAGAAGAAGGAGCAAAAGAAGGATCAACTAGTCAGACACAACACCACATTGAATATTAGAGGACACTAAAGAACATATCTGCTGAGACAAAGGGTTTGATGTCAATATTATTCCCAGAGTCTTGTTCTTAAGTGATCCAGATGGTGGAGTAATGATTAGCAGGGCTACTTGAAAGTGTTTGTCCTAAATCCAATCATGTATGATGAGTTAGGAAGAACTTTCTTGTATTCCTAATTGATTTCATTTTGAATTAATAAAAGACTTGTTATATTTTTATGGGCTTTATCTATTTAAAGTGTATTAAATAAGATGTTCCATAGTTTAGAGTAAAGCTTCTAGAATTATAATGAGATTATAATAGTGAGATCTAGAAGATGATAACTCTGGACTTAAACAGTTCCTGATCATAGGATAACTAATCAGATGTTAGTGGATCCGTAAAGATTGGTACATACTATGCTTGCTCCCTTCAGGAGGATGTCTGTTCTCATAGGCATTTGTGTGGTGACACTATAGCTGGTATGTAGGTGCTTATTAGGGAATAAGTTCACTGAACATGACTTGATAAGTTGAACAACTAATGGAGATTACTCACGTGTCAATAGTTATTCACTGAGTGATAGTTGTACAAGTGTCCTTAGACTTGAGATCGTTAAAGGTATCTTATATATAATGAAATGTGCTTTGGTTTAGTCCTTAGTCTCAAGGACATCCATTAGGTCTATTCTGGGCATAGGGATTTGTGTATAGAGATAGTTAACATCAGTAGAGGATCTACCCCTTCCAGTATAGGAAGAGAATATCCTATGTTATTCTTAGTATGCGAGTTCTGGAATCTCTGGCCAGAGTGTATGAAATTAGAAAGGAGTTTCTAATTTGCATTAATATGAACTTTGCATTATGAATAAGAAATCATATGATTAAAATTCGATAGGCTTGACACAAGATCCATGCCTTGTATTTAATCGGGATATTATAAGGGTAGAAGGAATTCATTATACGGTAACTATTCACTGACAGGTTCTTGGTATTCTAAGCAGTGAATTCATATTATCCGGATAGTCGCGATATGTTGAGAAGCATCACTCACGATGTAGAATAAATATAATTAATCAGTTAATTATATTTAGTAAATTTTAATATTCATATAAATAATTAATAAAAAAGTTTATTATTATTTATTTCTACTACCGGCATAATATTGAACCTACAGGATCACACCATAAAAGAATGTTTCCTTTGACGAATAATGAGAGAGAGAATTATTTTTCTAAATAGTTAAGAAAAAGAAATAATGATTAAAATAGTTTTAATTATTATTAAAGCATTTTATGAAGATAAAATGTGGGGGTTAAAATATATAAAGATATATTATAAAACCCTAGGAGAGTCCTATAAATAGAATGAGATGGATGGCACATTTGGACTAGATACATAACTTTGGTTTTGTGAAAACCCTAGCCTCCATCTTCTTCTTCTCTCTCTCTCTCAAAACTCCATTTTATAAAAGCTCGGTTTTATAAAAGGTTCATCGAAGAGGATTGTTCTTGGTGGATACCGGTAGAGTGCTTCACACATTGAGGAGCAACTGCTAGCACTCTATTTTTATAAAGCTTCGATTCATGAGGTATGATTTCGATTCCTCAGTTTTTCCCTTTTATACATTTTTCTATATGTGTGGTATATGGTTTTTACGGAATAATTGTTATTTCACGCTTCCTCTCATCCGTAAATTCCTTCACTACTGAGTGCGAATGATTATTTCTCTAGTTTTCTAACTAAAGAAGAAACTAAGAAAGTTACAGAAGCTCTGATAGATCCGGATTGATTGGGTAATTGCGAAGCAAGATGAGCTCAATCAGTCAGCGAGCAGATTGTAGGGAAGCTGGTATCCAAACTAAATGACAATATTGTAATTGGTACAAGGATAACCAGAAATCATATTGTATGACAAAGGCATTGTTATGAGGGACAAGGCCAAACTGGATGCTAGGTTATTATCAGAAAGCAGTATCTAACAGAAAGCACCAGTGATGAGACTTGAGGATATTATGACATATCAGGCACCTGATGCACATTACACTTGGAATTGGACTCTAGTAGATGTGTACAAGTGCACTCCTGGTTGGTGAGTCAAAAAAGGAAGTCAATGCACAACAGTTCATGGACTTTGCAGTTGTAGACCTATTGGACCACGAATATCTCTTCTTCACAAGCTCACTTCAGATTGGTATGAACTATTATACTACTCAAGCAATCGTCAAGGACTTGTAATTGCAGAGTAGGTATGGAGGAGCATGTTGGAAAGGTTACAATTCTTTTTGGAATTACTTCAAGCAGGCCATTAGAATAATTCTTTTAGGAGCTCAAGCAAGCCAAAAAAACAATTCTCCTAGGAGCACAAGTAAACCGAAAGAATGATGGCAATACAAGTAAGTTAAGGATCTTTTGAAGATGCAAAATTTGGAAGATTCTAAACATGCCAAGACTACTTACCAACAGAAACCACTAAAGCTTGATCAGTGCAACTCAGGTATAATGACAAGTTATAGAGGTATGACGAGCTCACTCTTTTACTCAAATGCTAATAGACAACATGTAATGTTCTCAAAATGCCAAAGTAAAAGGTTCCAAGTGGATCCTAGAGAATCCAATCTTATAGCTATTATCAAGATTATTAGATATCTTAAGGGACTATCAACTCTTGGAGTAAAGTACCCTAAAAGATATTATGCTTAACATGTTTGGCTATATTAATACAAATTATGCAGGTTGTAAGAAAGACAGGAGAAGCATCTCTGAGGCTGTCAACTTAAGTGACAGGAGAAGCATCTCGAGAAGCTGTCAACTTCGTGGAAGAAGATTAATTTCTTGTTATGATAAGAAACAACTTTAAATCCAATAACTCTGTGGAACACTCTATGACAAGGCACCTTGACACCAGGTATCATTTATTTCGAGAGCATGTCTTTTAGTCAAAGAGTCACTTGCAGAAACATTTATTTAATCACTTGTTAAAGTTAATTTTCAAGACTAGTTTGTTAATGTGGGATATCATTCATTGCATATTAGTTGGAAATCCCATCTATAAGGAATTCTTAATATAAGTTCACAAGTACTAAATTTTCAATATTTAAAGGACTTGTGAATTTATTAGTAATCCAGTACCTCATACTTAGTGCTACTATCTTGATTATCATAATTACAATATCATTTACATTTATGGTAGTTAAGTGTTATAACATTAAGTTTGAATATTATTTTAATTGATTTAAATTATGAGTGTAGACAATTCTATTCCACATTAGTCTCATAATTTGAATTGTATTAAAATAATATGCAGCATAGTTATTTGTATCTTGTACGAATAATTGTGATACTTTTAGTATTAGTGATATTATTTAGATTTTTGTTCTAAGTAATCAATGCTTATTTCTAAAATCACTAATATTGAAAGTTGAAGTATTTTCTAAGTCATGTGTATAAAATTCTCAATATTTTATATGCTTATAAAGTATTTCTAAAATTACTAATTATCCAAAGAGTGATTGCCATGTATATAAGTCATATATCCTATTAGTAATTATTCAATGATAATTATAAATATTTAAGTGCTAGTATCTAACTCATAGATATTTAGTATTTATTTATTTAATATATATTTTGGGTAGTTTGGATTATGGAAATTGAAGCAATTCAGTGATGTTATTTTCTCCATAATTCAAACTAACTTAAAATAAATAGGCAGCATGATTGATTATAACTAAAATTTGTCAACAATTGATATCTATTATATTGATTGTAACTTATGTGTTATAAGTTAATTATGAGATTTTGGTTTTAGTGAATTTAGCAATGCTTATATCTCAAGCATTCACTGAAATCAGAATATGATTGTAGCATGATTAGTTGTGTGATTTCTTGACTTATATCAGTTAATGATATTTAGTTAAGAGTTTAACTATGAACTAATTGTGGAGTATTAGTATTTGTGACATTCCTTAGAACTCCTCTAAGTAATCAATGTTTATCCTCAGTCACTTATACTAATATAAAAAGTGTAAAAATATCTCTAGAAGTAAAACTATGGTCAATGAAGATTTTGCTTTATTAGAAGTAACCATCTGCTGTTCACCTAGAATAATTTTTATACTTATTTGCAAATTCCTAAACACTTTGATAATAGATGCAATACTCAATGGATCAAAGTATATGGAACTTATAATATTTTTCTAAAAATTGCAAACAAGTCAATATTGGTTAATGTTACTTTATTTATCGAACCAATATTGTTTGAGACACTACAGTTGTTAGAAGTAAACAATTATATGATATATGAAATTGAATGCTAATATCTTTTTGATAGATAATTGGTATTTAATTCATTAATATCTTATTTTAATATTTAAAATAGGATGCAACATAATTATTAGTATCTAAAGAACTTGACAAGTATCAGTTAATGATATATTGTTAATATTTTGTTGCAGATAATTGTGAGATTTTAAGTTATAGTGGATTTATATGAGTTGCTATATCTGACAGATTCACTACAATTTAAAATTAGAAGCATAGTCAGTCTTATTTAGATTATTTATCAATATACAATGTTGTTGATTATAATTTTATAAAGATAGATTATGGAGCTTTTGACATGAATGAGAATTGCTTAGACTTTACCCTAAGTGATTAATGCTTTTTCAAAAACTCATTCATATTGACAGACAAAATTTTTCTTTCTCTTCTTAATACTGCTAAGTCATCAGTCTGTGTCTTATAAAATTATTTATCTTTTTAGGCATAAAAACAGACTTGTGCACTCGAACAGTTTTAGGAGAAAATCAAACTTCTTTCTACTTTAGTGATTGCTTATTTCATTAAAATCTTGTGAAATTACTATTGTACATCATTTCTCTCAAAAGATTAAATGCATAATTTTCATTCATTATAGATCTTAAGTGCATTTTATCTCTATAGTGCCATATGTTCTGTGAAATAGGTTCAGCCTCCAATGGTCTTATTTCATTGATAGTCATGAGGTTGAAAACCCACAACTTCTATCCCAAACTGTAAAGACAAACACAGAAATAGAACCAACCAACACTCTCTTACCCCTAAAATGATGTATGAATGAGCGTGAGGGAGTAAGTGTCTTAGTGCACCACATAAGGAAGGTTCTGACGTCAACCCAGCAGCTCTGTCTCCTATAAAGATGAGTAGCATTTAAACCAAGACAACTGCTAGCCCCCATACATCTTCTCAAAAAGATGTAATGGCTGAAAATGCACAAAACTGTTACTAGATTCATTGTAACACCCCCAGATCCGGGGTCGGGGATCCGGGTCGTCACGGTCTTTCTTTCCACAATATCACTTCACTTAATTAATAAAAATAACCTTATGCTGTGACCCCACACTAACACACACCACAACCCGTTATAGTCTCAGAGATGAAATTGAAATAAGTACAAGTCTTTGAATCCACAATTTAAAAGTTATTACAACCCAAAATGATTACTTGATAAATTTACCGTTAATTGCCATTATCTGCCACAAGTTATAATTATACATAATTGATTCTCAAAAGTAGAATGCCTGATCTACCAATGGATCTACCTCTGCAGCTATAGCAGCCACAACATCATCGGGAAGACGCGGGACGCTTCCCACGCGCTTGCGCTGGGTCTGCTGGAGTCTGGCCATCTTTCCTAACTGTTGTTGTGTGATGAAGAAATAAAGCAAGAGTGAGCCTTACAGCTCGTAAGATAATATATAGTGATAACAATAATACAAGTATCTAAATGGATACTTACTAAAATTCTTTATCATGAGTAAGGTAATTACTTACTGGATATAAGTTTTAAAAGAAGATGAAGTTACCAATTACTTCACTATACTTATACCATTTTTTTTGAAATCTACTTGAACTACTACTGTTTGAAGTATAATAAGATTCACGAGGTCATCCCATAGATGAGACCACAAATAAAACTTGAAAATATTTGATCTTTGAAATATTTTGAAAAGAAATGAAGTTACGAGATACTTCATTCAATGGATACACCAATAAAAATGTTTGACCCTGTCAATGCTTCGGCAACCACCCATTAGTAGCCTTTCGATCGAAATGCTACGAATAGTGTTGCAGAATTATCCAAATGGATGATGAACTCATTACGGGAGTTTGCCGCGCCAGGAAGACCACTTACGATGATCAGTCGTAGTAGTACAACCCCACCATTTTCTACATGTAGAGGAGAACCTGTCGGATTTACTTGTCAACCGAACACTGAACTCCTAAGGAATGGACCGCCTTAGCGGAACTTCCAGGCCATTTGGGCCAATATAATAAGGCTGGGCCGGCGCCACTCGACCACTTACGCCAGTCCTAGTTCAGATGAAATCCATGACTCTGAAACGTAAAGCTCGTTCCCCCTTTCCCCAAGTAGAACTTGTTGATACGGCTCCACCAAGAAGTCGTATCTAGTTGGAAAGGAAAACTCACCGATATTTCCCAGGCGATGCCTGTTAATGGATTAACTTGTTCCAAGAATTTTACTTCCCGAGTGTTGGGTAAGTAATCAATTCATTTAACAAAACAGCAACCTTGTTGCGAATATAAAACACACCACAGAGCCGGATCCCTCAGGTTTTGAGCGAGTATTTAAATCCCCTTAAAAGGAAGATCTTAAATATAAAAATGAGTTTTGGGATCCGCTTTATCTTTTAAAAATCATTTTGAAGACTCCAAAATACTTTATAGAGTGTTTGGAGTAAAGCTGATTTAATGAAGTAAATCAGTCCCCAGAATATTTAGAAAATAACTAAATATTATTATTTAAATAATATTCCCATAAAGAATAATCTTTATAAAAATAATTGAAGTAAAAGTATTAAAACTTATACTTGAAACGAGTATTAAATAACCAAAGATATACTCATATGAAAGTACTATCTTTATTTGAATAATCGAAAATAAGTTTGATTATTTACACCTTATTCTTTAATAAAATAAAGAACAAATCTCAGCAAATAATCAGAGTCATAGATCCTCAAATGAATATTCAAAAATATTCATTAAACAATATAAACTGAGTCATAAGCCCTCGAATGAATATTCAAAATAATATTCATTTAATATAAAATAAAAGGAGTCATAAGTCCTCGAATGAATATTCAAAATAATATTCATTTAATAAAATAAAGGAGTCATAAGTCCTCGGATGAATATTCAAAATAATATTCATTTAATAAAATAAAGGAGTCATAAGTCCTCGGATGAATATTCGAAATAATATTCAATAATAAAATAAAGGAGTCATAAGTCCTCGGATGAATATTCAAAATAATATTCAATAATAAAATAAAGTTAAAGTTATCGAATAAACCTTATTCGATTAATAGTTTTGAAAACTATGACCATATATATATATAAGTATAAATATATATATATATATATATATATATATATATATATATATATATATCCATATATACAAAATCTACTCGGGATCCTCGACTCCCGGTTTTAGAAATATTTTCACCCTTGGGTCCCTGTACTAAGGGTATATGCAAATTACCGCTATCCTCTAGCATAGGTATTATCAACTGAATCAACAGATATATATATGGAAAGAATATGAAACAGGCATGCATATATATATACCATAGCAGCATGCTTCAATATATAACAACATTTGCTAATTAACCAACATGCATCTATCACCAGATAATGCAAATACATATATTCATCACCACAACAGTTATAACGGGTAGAAAACTTGCCTGAGCGACTTGGGGTGATAAAAGGCTCGGGACGAGTCTGGTAACCTATAAATAACAAGTAAGTTGGAATTAAACCAAAGTCACTTGTAAATCTATACTTTAACTAACTTAGACTCTAACGCTTGTTTTGCGCTTACTGATTTGCTTAAGTCACCCGGGTACCCTCGGCTCCACCATTTTTAATAATTTAACCTTTACGAGTTTTAAGGCGATTCCTTCGCGAGTGTCTTACTAACTGCCTAGCACACTTACCATAAATGTTTCATACATTAATTAACCCTTTTTGGTCTTTAACCTATGTTTCAAAGTAAGGCGAGGGGAAAAGTTTCGTTCGCGAAACGCCGTTACTTGAAACGGTCGTTTCTCCTAAACCGTGCATCGGAATCGAACGAACTACATATCAAAACGAAGCTCGTAACATGAGCTATCTAGACATGGCAATGGTCATAATCTAGCAGGGGGTTCTCGGGTCCTAATGTTATGTACAAAAACAGTCTAAAGAAAATCGGACGTTACGACGGCTATGTTTACGCGATTTCCAATATTTTAAACCATTCAAAACCCTCCCAATTCAACCTCAAATCCAACATACAACCAACATCCATCCTTATCACATCATAACAACCCAAACCAATTCAATTTTAACATTCATACTTATGCCTAAGCTTAACTTTAATCATACTTAAGTTCTTTTAATCAAAACCACAATATTTACCATTCCATTTCACTACCATTCCAAATCCCAAACTCTAAATCACAACAACAAGCTACAATATCATCCTACTAATCAAAATCATCTTATAATACATAGGAATCTAGGGTTTGGAGATGGTATACCTTCCTTGAAGTGGTGGGAGGAGCTAGGAAGCCTTAAGAAGCTTTGAGAAGTCTTAAGAATGCTTGGATCTTCAAGAAAAACAAGAAAAACAAGAAAAACTTCAAGTTAAAAACTTGAAAACACTATTCAAAGTCTTCTTCTTTGATTAAATGAAGAAGATTGAGAAGGAATTAATGGCTTAAACTCATGATATAGCCCTAACTAAGCATGAAGATGATTAGGGAATTTACTCACCAATTTAGGAAGCTTGGATCTTGAATTTTTGAAATTTCTTGCCTAATAAATAGTGAAAAGCCGAGAGCAAAGATGAACAAGGCCTTGGTTCTTTTTGATTTTTGATGAAGAATGAATTTACTTGGCTTGGTTGCTTTGCTTTTATGTTTGATTTAGTCAATTACCTTCTTGCCCTTGAATTTGTGTGGTTACAAAGCCACCACACCTCCTTCCTTCCCATGTCATGCTTGTGTCATCCTCATGATGTCATCCTCCCTTCCTTGTCCTCTTTCTATTGGTTGGATGACATCATTCCCACTAATCCCTTTGATTAACTTCCTAATCGTTTGCCTAATGACCGCTGATCTGTTATACGGTTCGCTTAACTTTTATTCTCGTTTATCGTTTGAAGGATCATACCCGGGATCTTATTACTTAGGTTCCCTTAACCTTTCTCAATAAATTATATTCCTTTTTATGATCCTCTATTATAATCCTTTAATTTAATCCTTTTTATCCTGTTACCTTATACTCAATTCTCTCCGTATCTAGTGGATTTCCGGGAAAAACCAAAGTGTTCGGAATTGGATTCTGACGATCTTTACTTACACTTATATACTTCATAGAGTACTAATAATATCCCAGAATATCCATAACAGAACCCCTACATAGTGTGGCGTGAAAAGTTTTCTCATTTAGCTAAAACACTATTCACAAGGGTTACAAAAAAAGTTGAAAATTTTGGGGTTATTACAGTCTCCCCTCCTTAAAAGGATTCCGTCCCGGAATCAAACAGAAAACAAATGGGGGTACTTTTCTAGCATTGTGCTCTCTAGTTCCCAAGTTGATTCTTCCACGTTATGATTCTGCCATAGTACTCTGACTAGCTTGATCACTTTGTTCCGAAGCACCTGCTCCTTCTTATCTATAATCCTTACTGGCTTCTCCACGTAAGTTAGATCTGGCTGCATATCCACCTGCTCGTACTCCACTACGTGTCTGGCATCCCGATGATACCTCCTTAGCATTGACACATGGAACACATTATGAACTTGTTGCAAATTAGGGGGTAGGGCTAGCTCGTAAGCTAACTTTCCAATCCGTCTTAATATCTCAAAAGGTCCAATGTATCTTGGGCTTAGTTTTCCTTTCTTTCTGAACCTCATTAATCCCTTCCAAGGGGATACCTTCAGCAGTACTAAGTCCCCTACTTCATATTCCTTGTCCTTTCGGGCTAGGTCTGCATATTTCTTTTGTCTGTCTTGGGCTGCTACTAGTCGCCCTCTGATAAGATCCACTATATCTTTGGTCCTTTGGACCACTTCGGGTCCGAGCATCTTCCGCTCTCCTACTTCATCCCAGTATAAGGGAGATCGATACCTTCTTCCGTACAGGGCCTCATAAGGCGGCATTCCGATGCTAGCATGAAAGCTATTGTTATAAGAAAACTCGATCAACGGCAAGTGATCATCCCAACTTCCTTTAAGGTCTATTGCACAGACTCTCAACATATCTTCTAGTGTCTGGATGGTCCTTTCACTCTGCCCATCCATCTGGGGATGGTACGCGGTACTCATATTTAACTTGGTCCCTGCACATTCCTGAAAGCTCCTCCAAAATCTGGAGTTGAACCTGGGGTCTCGGTCTGAGACAATGGACGCTGGGACTCCATGTCGCGTCACTATTTCCTTAAGGTAAATGTCCACCAGTCTATCGACTGTGTATCTCTCATTGATAGGAATGAAATGAGCTGACTTTGTCAGTCAGTCTATAATTACCCATATGGCGTCGTGATTGGTTTTCGTCCTTGGCAATCCTACAACAAAATCCATCGCTATCTGTTCCCATTTCCATTCGGGAATCTCCAGGGGTCGTAAGAGTCCACTGGGTCTCTGGTGCTCTGCCTTTACCCTTTGGCAAGTCAAACATTTGTTTACCCATTCTGCTACGTCCCTCTTCATGTTGGGCCACCAGTAATATTCCTTTAAATCCCTATACATCTTGGTACTTCCCGGGTGAATGGAATACCTTGAACTATGGCTTTCATCCAAAATCTCATCTTTAAGTTCTTGAACATTCGGAACCCAAATTCGGTAGGAGTACCTCATTATCCCTTTATCATCTTTCTCAGTATGGATCTCCTCTCCAGTCATTGACTCTCTGCCTTCATTCATTATTTCCTCCTGGCACAATCTGATCTTTTCCAATAACTCTGGCTGCATTGAGATCTCAAAAAGCTTTTCAGTTCCAGTTCCGGTTACCTTTACTTCTATTTCCATTCTCTCAAAATCCCTTATCAACTCTTCCGAAGTCGTTATCATTCTGAGTCTTTCCTTTCTACTAAGGGCATCAGCCACCACATTGGCTTTCCCTGGATGATAGAGAATCTCACAATCATAGTCCTTGATTAGTTCTAACCATCTCCTCTGGCGCATGTTGAGCTCTTTCTGCGTAAATATGTACTTGAGGCTCTTATGGTCTGTGAAAATCTCGCACTTCTCTCCATACAAGTAGTGCCTCCAAATTTTTAAAGCAAATACTATTGCCGCGAGCTCAAGGTCATGAGTAGGATATCTAATCTCGTATTCCTTCAGTTGTCTCGACGCATACGCAATCACTTTACCGTGCTGCATAAGCACACACCCTAGTCCTTTGTGCGACGCGTCACTATATATCACAAAATCTCCTTTTCCGTCCGGCAATACCAACATCGGAGCCGTTATCAACCTTTTCTTTAATTCCAGAAAACTGTTCTCGCATTTCTCCGTCCATTCAAACTTCTCTGTCTTACGAGTAAGTCGGGTCAAAGGGGCTGCGATCTTCGCAAAGTCCTGTACAAATCTACGATAGTAGCCGGCCAATCCTATAAAACTCCTTACCTCTGTGGGTGTGGTTGGCCTTTCCCAATTTGAGACCGCCTCTATCTTGGAGGGGTCGACCAATACTCCTTCCTTATTGATCACATGTCCTAAAAACTGTACTTCATTCCGCCAGAATTCACACTTCGAGAATTTGGCATGTAACTGTTCCTCTCTTAGTATTCCTAGAGCTATCCTCAAATGCTCTGCATGTTCTGTCTCAGTCCTTGAGTAGATCAAAATATCATCGATAAAAACTATCACACATTTGTCCAAGTACTTCTTAAATACTCTATTCATTAAATCCATGAAAGCCGCTGGGGCGTTGGTTAATCCAAAGGACATTACCAAGAACTCATAATGCCCATACCTGGTACGGAACGCTGTCTTGGAAATATCTTCGGGTTTAATCTTTAGTTGGTGATATCCAGTTCTCAGGTCGATCTTGGAAAAATAAACAGCATCCTTTAGCTGGTCGAACAGATCGTCTATTCTAGGTAATGGGTACCTGTTCTTTATGGTTAGCTTGTTCAACTCTCGATAGTCTATGCACAACCTCATGCTCCCATCTTTCTTCTTAACAAATAAAACTGGTGCTCCCCACGGAGACACACTGGGTCTTATCATACCCTTATCCAAGAGTTCCTGCAATTGGATAGCTAATTCCTTCATTTCTAACGGGGCTAACCGGTAAGGTGCTTTTGAAACTGGCGCCGTCCCTGGGGCCAACTCAATAGCAAATTCAATCACTCTATCGGGTGGTAATCCCGGAAGGTCTTGTGGGAATACATCTTCAAATTCGTTGACTACTGGAATATCTTGTAAGTTGGGCACCTCCTTCTGCGTGTCCACCACATAGGCTAGGTAAGCCTCACTTCCTTTTCGTAGCATCCTTTTGGCCTGGGCCATAGTCAAAAATTTTTGCGTCTGCCTCTTTCCTCTAAATATAACTTCTTTCTTCCCGGGGATATTTAACTTAACTTTCTTCCCTTTACAGTCTATCTGAGCATCATTGCTAGATAGCCAGTCCATTCCCAAAATTACATCAAACTCCCCTAATTTAAAAGGAATCAGATCCACACTAAAAGATTGCTCCCCTATGCCTATCTCACAGGCGGGGTGAATCTGGTTAACAGGAATAATTTCATGGTTGGCTATTTCTACTTGTAAGGGTTCTATCAAGGGTTCAGCTTTAAGTCTTAATTTATGCGCAAAGTCCCTTGATATAAAAGATTTAGTTGCTCCCGAATCAAATAAAACGTTTGCACTGACTGAATTTAGAGAAAGGGTACCTGCTATCACATCTGAATCTTTCATAGCATCCTGGACTGTCATGTTGAAAGTCCTTGCAGTAGGTGGCTTATTGGAAGCAGCCCTGCTTGCTCCCGAAGCTGCTGGTTTGTTCATTGGGCATTCCCTCTTCCAATGACCCGGGCGTCCACACAGATGACAATTGGTGGTTGGAATGACGGCAGGGGCTGACGAAGGGCATTTGTGAGAATAATGGCCCACTTGCCCACACTTAAAGCAGGTTACTGGCTTTCCCTTACATTCCCCAGAATGCATTCTTCCACAAGTGTTACAGGTTGGCAATGGGGGTCGAGACTGGTTGGAATAAGACATTCTTGACTTCTGGCCGCCCTGGCTCACACTCACACTCATTGGCCGCTTAAACCCAGTGTTCCTTCCTGGCAGGGACACTGCTCCTCGATTAAATCTAGTTGGGAAGCTCCTTCCTGCGGAACCTCCACCCATGCTCATACTTTTCCTCTTTATTCCTTTCTTCTCTCTTTCCTTCTGCATCTGTTCACTTCCGACTTCTACAATCATTGCCTTTTGCACCAGAGTGGCATAGTCCGTAAGCTCAAGGATTGCCACCCTATTCTGAATCCACGGTTTCAGTCCCTGCTGAAACATCCTAGCTTTCTTTTCCTCGGTGCTCACAAACTCCGGCACAAACCTTGATAACTCAGTAAATTTCGCTTCGTACTCTGCTACAGACAAGTTATTCTGCTTTAGCTCCAAGAACTTGAGCTCCATCTGGTTTTCCATAAACCTCGGGAAATACTTCCCCAGAAACAACTGACTAAATCTCTCCCAGATTATAATAGCGTCTGTCTCCATATTTTTCTTGGCCTCCCACCAGTAGTTAGCTTCTCCTTTCAGAAGGTAGGTAGCAAATACAGTCTTCTGTGCCTCCTCGGTACTCAAAATCTCAAAAGATTTCTCCATTTCCTTTAACCATGCCCTTGCCTTAACTGGGTCAGCTGATCCGTGGAACTCAGGGGGCTTAAGGGACTTAAAAGCCCTGAAAGAGTTTGCCACAGCATTGCTATTTCCTTGAGGGTGTGGGTTGGGTTGACGTTCCAAATTCTGCCTTAGGAGTTGCATGAACTGGCCCATGGGATCCATGCCCGGGTTTGGTACTGGTTGCTCCACCTCGGTTTCTCCTTCTTCAGCCTCTATCTCAAATCCCTCAACATCATATGTTTCCTCTTCCTCTTCATACAGGGAGTCATCCTGTTCCACATAATCCTCATCTTCCTCTTCACTGTGCTCCTGGTTCCTATCATCCTGGTTATGGCTTCCCTGGTCTTCAGATCCAGGGTTCGCCCTAGTTCCAATCTTTCTTGGCGGCATGATTCTGATAATAATAAAAAAAATTATTGGGAAAATTCAACGTTAGGTCACAATCATATACAACATTGTGCCTTGCACAGCTCTTATAATGGGGAGAACGTATATCGCAATTCTATTATTTTAAGAAAGTTCTAATACGAAGTGCAGTAATAATAATGATAAAAACAGTGATCCCGTCACTAATAAACTGAACCAAAGGAAACAAATATATACATAATGCGAGAATTACATAGTTTGATCTGGTCAAAAGTACAACAGTGCTACAGTTATCTGTCCCAAAAGTGATACACAAGAGTCTATCTGTCTAGTCAGAAAAAGGGATGCTATATACAAGTCAACTATCCCGGAAAATTGGCTCTTACTAAGGCCTCGGCTAACTAGACAACTAGACTATTCCATCATCAATCCTGAATCACACACCGGAGCGGGTCAGCTCCCATACCCTTTCCATCGCACGACGGAAGATATAGTCGGCCTGCCACCTGGAGATCCTACCATGCCTGTCCCCTGGAGAGATCTGAGTCTCGCTCGGGACGTGAGCTCTATCCCCGTAAGCTCCCTCCTCAAGGATCGGGGTATAGAAGCCCTAGTCTCATAAGCTCGGGTACGCCTACCCGCCCTCTCTGCATCCAACTCCCTCCTGGCCTCATCCAGTCGGCCCTCGGCAACAGTCACTCGGGTCCTCAGAACATCCTGAACATATCCATGTGCTAACGAAGACTGCCTGTGGGCAGGGTCAAGAGGTGGTGAATCCGGAGCCGCTGAGGGTGCCTCCTCGGTCTGCCTAGGCTCGGAAGTATGGGTCTCTGAGCTGTCATCATCAGGAATCCAAGATAGTGGTGGAGGGGTAGGGGCTCTGACCACCGGAAGTGTGGGTAATGGGATACCAGCATACACTACCATAGGTCCAACACGCTCATCAGCTACTGGGACCTCATCCGGGTCCTCCTCATCTGGAATAACAATAACCTCTGTCTCTGACTCCTCTGAGGGGTCCTCCTCATCTGAAATAGCAATGACCTCCGTCTCTGACTCCTCTGAGGGGTCCTCCTCCATCTCAGGCTCCTCCTGATCCTCAACATCTAGCAATACCTCATCATGCTCACGCTCGAACATCTCAGGGTCCTCTATCTCAGGCGCCTACACATTAAACGAACTAAGTTACTATCATGATACTTATAAGGGTTCCCGTAAGGGTTTTAACTGTCAGCACTACTTTAAGTAGTCCGACCATGAACTTGGCAAGAGTTCTTATTATCTTTGTGAGTTTGTTATTATATCGACGCATCATCTCTGAGGTTTATAACGCTTAGCTCTGATACCATTTCTGTAACACCCCCAGATCCGGGGTCGGGGATCCGGGTCGTCACGGTCTTTCTTTCCACAATATCACTTCACTTAATTAATAAAAATAACTTTATGCTGTGACCCCACACTAACACACACCACAACCCGTTATAGTCTCAGAGATGAAATTGAAATAAGTACAAGTCTTTGAATCCACAATTTAAAAGTTATTACAACCCAAAACGATTACTTGATAAATTTACCGTTAATTGCCATTATCTGCCACAAGTTATAATTATACATAATTGATTCTCAAAAGTAGAATGCCTGATCTACCAATGGATCTACCTCTGCAGCTATAGCAGCCACAACATCATCGGGAAGACGCAGGACGCTTCCCACGCGCTTGCGCTGGGTCTGCTGGAGTCTGGCCATCTTTCCTAACTGTTGTTGTGTGATGAAGAAATAAAGCAAGAGTGAGCCTTACAGCTCGCAAGATAATATATAGTGATAACAATAATACAAGTATCTAAATGGATACTTACTAAAATTCTTTATCATGAGTAAGGTAATTACTTACTGGATATAAGTTTTAAAAGAAGATGAAGTTACCAATTACTTCACTATACTTATACCATTTTTTTTGAAATCTACTTGAACTACTACTGTTCGAAGTATAATAAGATTCACGAGGTCATCCCATAGATGAGACCACAAATAAAACTTGAAAATATTTGATCTTTGAAATATTTTGAAAAGAAATGAAGTTACGAGATACTTCATTCAATGGATACACCAATAAAAATGTTTGACCCTGTCAATGCTTCGGCAACCACCCATTAGTAGCCTTTCGATCGAAATGCTACGGATAGTGTTGCAGAATTATCCAAATGGATGATGAACTCATTACGGGAGTTTGCCGCGCCAGGAAGACCACTTACGATGATCAGTCGTAGTAGTACAACCCCACCATTTTCTACATGTAGAGGAGAACCTGTCGGATTTACTTGTCAACCGAACACTGAACTCCTAAGGAATGGACCGCCTTAGCGGAACTTCCAGGCCATTTGGGCTAATATAATAAGGCTGGGCCGGCGCCACTCGACCACTTACGCCACTCCTAGTTCAGATGAAATCCATGACTCTGAAACGTAAAGCTCGTTCCCCCTTTCCCCAAGTAGAACTTGTTGATACGGCTCCACCAAGAAGTCGTATCTAGTTGGAAAGGAAAACTCACCGATATTTCCCAGGCGATGCCTGTTAATGGATTAACTTGTTCCAAGAATTTTACTTCCCGAGTGTTGGGTAAGTAATCAATTCATTTAACAAAACAGCAACCTTGTTGCGAATATAAAACACACCACAGAGCCGGATCCCTCAGGTTTTGAGCGAGTATTTAAATCCCCTTAAAAGGAAGATCTTAAATATAAAAATGAGTTTTGGGATCCACTTTATCTTTTAAAAATCATTTTGAAGACTCGAAAATACTTTATAGAGTGTTTGGAGTAAAGCTGATTTAATGAAGTAAATCAGTCCCCAGAATATTTAGAAAATAACTAAATATTATTATTTAAATAATATTCCCATAAAGAATAATCTTTATAAAAATAATTGAAGTAAAAGTATTAAAACTTATACTTGAAACGAGTATTAAATAACCAAAGATATACTCATATGAAAGTACTATCTTTATTTGAATAATCGAAAATAAGTTTGATTATTTACACCTTATTCTTTAATAAAATAAAGAACAAATCTCAGCAAATAATCGGAGTCATAGATCCTCAAATGAATATTCAAAAATATTCATTAAACAATATAAACTGAGTCATAAGCCCTCGAATGAATATTCAAAATAATATTCATTTAATATAAAATAAAAGGAGTCATAAGTCCTCGAATGAATATTCAAAATAATATTCATTTAATAAAATAAAGGAGTCATAAGTCCTCGGATGAATATTCAAAATAATATTCATTTAATAAAATAAAGGAGTCATAAGTCCTCGGATGAATATTCGAAATAATATTCAATAATAAAATAAAGGAGTCATAAGTCCTCGGATGAATATTCAAAATAATATTCAATAATAAAATAAAGTTAAAGTTATCGAATAAACCTTATTCGATTAATAGTTTTGAAAACTATGACCATATATATATATATATAAGTATAAATATATATATATATATATATCCATATATACAAAATCTACTCGGGATCCTCGACTCCCTGTTTTAGAAATATTTTCACCCTTGGGTCCCTGTACTAAGGGTGTATGCAAATTACCGCTATCCTCTAGCATAGGTATTATCAACTGAATCAACAGATATATATATGGAAAGAATGTGAAACAGGCATGCATATATATATACCATAGCAGCATGCTTCAATATATAACAACATTTGCTAATTAACCAACATGCATCTATCACCAGATAATGCAAATACATATATTCATCACCACAACAGTTATAACGGGTAGAAAACTTGCCTGAGCGACTTGGGGTGATAAAAGTCTCGGGATGAGTCTGGTAACCTATAAACAACAAGTAAGTTGGAATTAAACCAAAGTCACTTGTAAATCTATACTTTAACTAACTTAGACTCTAACGCTTGTTTTGCGCTTACTGATTTGCTTAAGTCACCCGGGTACCCTCGGCTCCACCATTTTTAATAATTTAACCTTTACGAGTTTTAAGGCGATTCCTTCGCGAGTGTCTTACTAACTGCCTAGCACACTTACCATAAATGTTTCATACATTAATTAACCCTTTTTGGTCTTTAACCTATGTTTCAAAGTAAGGCGAGGGGAAAAGTTTTGTTCGCGAAACGCCGTTACTTGAAACGGTCGTTTCTCCTAAACCGTGCATCGGAATCGAACGAACTACATATCAAAACGAAGCTCGTAACATGAGCTATCTAGACATGGCAATGGTCATAATCTAGCAGGGGGTTCTCGGGTCCTAATGTTATGTACAAAAACAGTCTAAAGAAAATCGGACGTTACGACGGCTATGTTTACGTGATTTCCAATATTTTAAACCATTCAAAACCCTCCCAATTCAACCTCAAATCCAACATACAACCAACATCCATCCTTATCACATCATAACAACCCCAACCAATTCAATTTTAACATTCATACTTATGCCTAAGCTTAACTTTAATCATACTTAAGTTCTTTTAATCAAAACCACAACATTTTCCATTCCATTTCACTACCATTCCAAATCCCAAACTCTAAATCACAACAACAAGCTACAATATCATCCTACTAATCAAAATCATCTTATAATACATAGGAATCTAGGGTTTGGAGATGGTATACCTTCCTTGAAGTGGTGGGAGGAGCTAGGAAGCCTTAAGAAGCTTTGAGAAGTCTTAAGAATGCTTGGATCTTCAAGAAAAACAAGAAAAACTTCAAGTTAAAAACTTGAAAACACTATTCATAGTCTTCTTCTTTGATTAAATGAAGAAGATTGAGAAGGAATTAATGGCTTAAACTCATGATATAGCCCTAACTAAGCATGAAGATGATTAGGGAATTTACTCACCCATTTAGGAAGCTTGGATCTTGAATTTTTGAAATTTCTTGCCTAATGAATAGTGAAAAGCCGAGAGCAAAGATGAACAAGGCCTTGGTTCTTTTTGATTTTTGATGAAGAATGAATTTACTTGGCTTGGTTGCTTTGCTTTTGTGTTTGATTTAGTCAATTACCTTCTTGCCCTTGAATTTGTGTGGTTACAAAGCCACCACACCTCCTTCCTTCCCATGTCATGCTTGTGTCATCCTCATGATGTCATCCTCCCTTCCTTGTCCTCTTTCTATTGGTTGGATGACATCATTCCCACTAATCCCTTTGATTAACTTCCTAATCGTTTGCCTAATGACCGCTGATCTGTTATACGGTTCGCTTAACTTTCGTTCTCGTTTATCGTTTGAAGGATCATACCCGGGATCTTATTACTTAGGTTCCCTTAACCTTTCTCAATACATTATATTCCTTTTTATGATCCTCTATTATAATCCTTTAATTTAATCCTTTTTATCCTGTTACCTTATACTCAATTCTCTCCGTATCTAGTGGATTTCCGGGAAAAACCAAAGTGTTCGGAATTGGATTCTGACGATCTTTACATACACTTATATACTTCATAGAGTACTAATAATATCCCAGAATATCCATAACAGAATCCCTACATAGTGTGGCGTGAAAAGTTTTCTCATTTAGCTAAAACACTATTCACAAGGGTTACAAAAAAAGTTGAAAATTTTGGGGTTATTACATTCATCCTCTCAACAGGGTGCGTCTATTGAAATTCGCCTGTCGGCCAGGGTATTCGATGTAGTGTCACCACCTCAAATATAAACAATTCTTGATGCATAAGGAAAGGTTACACACAAAAAGATTGAGTTGACGGAAACAAGAGTTTCGACCATTTTACGGTTAGATTCGATTGTTTAAGGTTCTTTAACGGACCAATTGCCTTTACAGGTGTTAGGAGAGGATACTGATCCAATAGCCATATGTCAGTGGTCAGTGTCTACCTCCCCAGGACTAATAAACCTGGATGTATCTGCGGAAAGTGGATCTGACATAGGTGCAGATCGGCAACTTGTTGACAATGATTCAGATATTACCTGATGAGTCATAAGGAAATGTCTTCACAAACATTAGAAGGAAACTTTGATCTTTATGCTAAATTCTTTGGATCATTGTTTACCTTCCCAGAGTTCAAATCTGGAACCCTAAAAGAGAAACTAGCAACTTGTAGATTATGACTCAGATTCATCTGACGAGTCTAACGAGGATGGGGATTTGCGAACTCCCATTGCACCACCTGTGACCTCCTTAAGGATGGATAAGATGATTTTTCTTGCAGGTACCGCTGGATTTTGGAGCTATGAGAGGAGTGATACACTTGTGAGAATGAGTGTAAACACGAGTGGAGAGAAGAGTGAAACACTTGTGAGGTACACGAAACAGAATCACACACTCACAGTGAGGAAGAAAGACAAAAATACCATATCCCATTCCCTATCCCTAAACATGGTTCTTGATACTTCGGGTCTCGATTCTGCTTATGAATGGAACTTAACTCTTAGGAACCTAACATTTACAGATTGGATTAGAATACTTCGGGACCTTTGGGAGCTCACAATTAGCATTTAAAAAGACATGGTTGATCAGACTATGACTTGTTATTTCTTTTCCAACCAAGTAACATATGAGAACTCCTTCAGACAACAGCATACATTCCTTCTCTAAGGGGGAGATAAAATCTTATATAATAGTTTAGAGGATTCCTCAACTAAGGGGGAGAAATATCATGAAGGAGGAAAAAGGTAAAGCACATGTACACTACACCACACCATTGTTGTTTGTAACTACAGATCCTATTGTACGGGAGAGGTGGTAAACACAAAGGTGATTTCCTAGTGATCAGAAGAAGTGGTTTGGTTCATCATTGTTCTTCATAAGGGGATAAGCTGTTTTCCAAAAGGGGAGTACCATTAGTACTTATCTGCGGATCCTATTGTACGGGAGAGGTGGTAGACAAAGGTGATCTCCTTTAAGCAGTTGATTCTCATAGGGGGAGAAGCAAGAGAGATATGCGCTTCTCAACAGGAAATGTGGTTGTACAAAAGAAACTACTGATGATTACTTCAAGACTGAGAAGTATTATCTAGCAGAGAGTTGAAGAACCAAGGAAATGAAGATGAAACTACTTGAAGATCAGTTCAGTGCTAAAGGAACAAGCATCTTTCATTCCAGTTACTTAAGAAATCTAGAAATACGGTATTTGATCCAGAAAACTAGTAGCATTATTTACAAGTCCTGGTACGTTACTTTTTCTAGTTGTTATTTGAGTTATCCTCTCTATTTAATTTGTTTGTTAAGTTTAACAATCAAACATGGAGAGATTGTTGGTGAGACTGCGTAGCTGTATGAACAGTTACGTGATAACTCAACACAATAACAACACTAGAACATGACAGGTTAATAATACTACGTCTACACAAGAAATCCAGAAGAAGAATGATCAGACACATACAAGAATCAGAACACAGTATTACAAGTGCAAGTCTATTTGAAGTCATATAAAGAAGATCATTCAGTGATCATGCCTCTGTGAAGAATAAACAATCAGAGGACTTGTTATTTTAATACAGTAGAAGATTCAAGTATAGAAATCAAGTGATTCCATTAGAAAATAATCTATAGAATTCAAGTCAGAATTTATTAACAAGGAACAATCAGAAAGGATAAGGATATTCAATTCAGGGCTAGTCATTTGTGAACCAGAGCAGTGCACTAAGCGTCAGCATTCCAGGATTGATCATTCAAGTCTACAAAAGAAGTGGTAAGTGAATTCAAGATCAAGTTCAAAAGGGATTCAAGTCAACATTCCAGGAGTTGTTGGTCAAGCAAATAGCATGTATAAAGATTTGGCTAAGTAAAGAGCACTCTAGGAGTAGAAATTGACTTATGGAATTCAAGAAAATCTACTAGTCGATTCTAAGGAGTTTATAGTCGAATGGAGTGCAGTGTAGAAAATTTTCTAAGGCAAGAACAAGACAAAATCGACTTCTAGATTCTACTAGTCGATTTTGAGCTTTAGAAATCGACTAGTGTGAAGCTGCTTGAAGAATTTATGTCAAAAACACTCTTAAGGATACAATTCGACTTCTAGCATTTCAATTCAAGGAGAAATCGACTTCTAGATTCTACTAGTCGATTTTGAGATTTAGAAAATTGACTAGTAGGTACTTGTGTTTAATTCTAAGGCAAGTCTCACTCTCTAGGCTTGAATTCGACTTCTACACAAGGTTATATCGACTAATGCAATCGCCAACTAGGGACTTGGGTTATATTGAAGTGCAGCAAATTAGAATGCTTGGACCAGAAGAACCCACGTATTCAATTTGGTTTTAAGTCTACAATAAAACAGAAATCTCAACATTCATTCAAGACATATTTCTTCACCAGCAAACTGAGAAGCTTTTATGGAGAGCATTACGGAGCATTCAAGTTCATATTAATTGCTTTGTAACTGTACTGTTATGCTGTTGAAATTTCTGTAGAAGCTAATCAATTGATTAGATTGTAGCAACATTAAGGTTTATATCAATCGAAATATATTCCTTGAATTGTGTTGTGTTTTTACTTTCCAGCATAAACTAAGAACTTGTTTTGAATCGGAATTAATTGGTGGTATCGTATTCAATCCCCCCTTCTACGATACCTTTGGACCTAACAATATTGCTTGTTGATAGGTACACTTGGATATGTACGTATATATATGCACTTCCGAAAATTTTCAGAGGAAGTACTAAGGATGTGAGTTGACCGTTGTCAATATTTTTATTAAATAAGGGGGAAGTTTCTATTGAAACTATAATCAAAATAATTAAAATAAGTCGAGATAATATTCTCCGACGTTCTGAAATTATTCGAATGATTTTCCAAAAACCAGAAAGTATTTCAAATCAGGTTTTACAATTTTTAAATCATAAATAAATCATTAAATAAATCATTAATAATTAAATATTTCGTAAGTGGACGTTGAGTCCCTTAAAATGTACTACTATGGACTTTTAATCGTCCTATAATATCACCAGGATGATTCCCGGGTTTTTATCTTAAAATCCCGAACGACTCTCGGTCTTATAATTATACGTCACGCTTAAAGCGGAATTAGACATTTTATGATACATACTTATTGTACAACATCGCTACATTATGCGAAAATTTAATTACTACGTATCATGGCAAGCATGGTATTTATGCAATGATAATAAAACAATCCTTTCACAACACAACAGTAAATGGAGTTGGGTTCGTAAACTTTCCTGGGTATCTCAAGGTGAAGGATGCTCTAGGTTCCGCTCGGAAATCTATAATCATAAATAAAAATTCGTTTTGTTAGGTCCCGTTCTAATTTACGGTGACTCATACTCATGCGCTACTTATTATGCACCTCTCAACTCATATTACCCTTATCATCTCTTTAAATCCTTATTCACATTATGGTCACTTCCTTTTTCAAAGTATCTTATGTCCGTTTCATTTTTCATCGTCGGCTCCGCTTATGGATTCTACGGTTTTCTAATCGCGCGGGCTCGGCTCCGGTATTTTTATGAAATTGAAAAATCATTATTTTTACTTAAAATTTTTATGGCAGTTAGAAAACCCAATTTAATACTCTCTGTAAAAAATTCATGATTTATGAACATTTTTAAGTCAAACCTTTTTATTTTCAAAATTCGTAATTCGTAGCAGTTTTTGTCGCGTAAATCACTTTTTGTAAAACAGTCATAACTTTTGATCCGTAAATCAGAATCACGCAATTCAAGTGCCTAAACGATCCTTATAATATTTTATATCATAATTAAGGGTTATTTTTAAAGAAACTATGGTTTACATCTTCGATACTTTCTGCAGAAACTTAAAGTTACATTTTGTTTGTTTTAGCGAGATTACGGTTACGATCGGAGTTTCGTTTAAGCCTTAAATTTTTATACTACCACCAACAATAAACATATCATCATCACCACACTAACTCATCTCAAGAACATCATGTTCTTGAGGTAACAACAATCAACCTTAAATCTACTTAGCTAAACATCAAGATTACAATAATACTTTCACCAAAACTAGGTTTACAACTATGTTCTAAAAGAATCTTGAACTTAAATCTTAAGTAAGGTTGGGTCAAAGATTTATACCCTTCTTGAGAGCTTGAGATGTGTTCTTGATTATGGTGAAGTCTTGGGAGTGCTTAGTATGATTTTTGGAACCTAAAACAACCATTAAAATCAAGAAACAATATAACAGTTACTATTCATACTATTCACTATCATCTTTCTTGATTTTAGTTCACCCATCAAACCTTGATAATAAGAGCTCAAAGAATTATCTTATCTTATTTTAGGTGGTATGAAGCTTGGGAATTATTGTGAGGCTTTATCCATGGCTAAAGCTTGATGATTTGAATTTGATTTCTTCTTCTTTTTGGAAGAAGCCGAATGGAGAAGGTTGTGGGAGAGAGAGAGAGTTTTTGTGATTGCTTCTTGGTTGCTTCTAGGAAATAATGCAAGTGATAGCTTGTAATTGATTTTTATTCTCTAGTATATAACCTAGGATTTATTTTTTGTTAGCATATCGTTGGACAAAAACTAGCTAGCCTTTCTAGTTTACAAGCTAAGCTAATTAGCTTAGCTCTTTAGCTTACTATTTGCTAGCCCTTGGTTGATCATCCTATATCCCTAGCTCACTATTTGATAAAGTAACCATGGTTACTTTTCTACCATGGTTAGTTAATGCGTTACATTTATTTAATCGTTTACGCGTTTGTTTGGTCGCTTAACATTTTCGTAATACTTTCTCGTAAACGGTTCGCGACGTAAATCCTTTCGTATTTATTCCTTATATTTTGAATTATCGTACTTGGATATAAATCCGTAGGGTTTTAAATTCGTAGTTATATTGTGATTCCCATAATTCTCGATGATTCGTAAATATGGTCATTTTTCAAAGTTCATTTTCTTCAAAAACTAATAGCGTTTACATACACTCATTTGGTACGTATTGTCATAATATCAACTTCGAAACTCATTTTCTCATGCACTACATAGTGTGGGCTAAAAAGTTTTCCCCGTCTGTCAGGGTTACTATTCATTAAACATTTTTACAAGGTCTCAAAAATTCGAGATTACATACTCAGACAAAACCTGGAATGTTATCCAAATCCATTACCACTGGGAATCAATAATACTGTGGCAAATTCTTTCATGGCCTTGAAGTCACTTAAGCCCCCTGAGTTCCACGGATCAGCTGTCCCAGTTGAGGAAAGAGCATGGCTGAAGGACATGGAGAAATCCTTCAAGATTCTATGTATTGATGAGGCACAAAAGACTGTATTTGCTACTTACCTTTTGAAGGGAGAATCCAAGAGGAATATGGAGACAGATGCTATCATAACCTGGGAGAGGATCAGTCAATTATTTCTGGAAAAGTACTTTCTGAAGTTTATGGAGAAGATGGAGCTTAAGTTTCTGGAACTAAATCATAATAATTTATCAGTAGCTGAATATGATGCTAAGTTTATAGAGTTATCAAGATTTGTGCCAGAGTTTATGAATACCGAGGAGAAAAAAACAAGAATGGATAAAAGTAGTGGATTCAAAATAAGGTGTCAAACTTTGAGCTTACGGACTATGCCACCCTGGTATAGAAGGCAACAATTGTGTAAGCAGGAAGTGAACAAATATAAAAGAAAAGAGAGAAGACAGGGATGAAAAGGAAGAGTACGAGTATGGGTGGAAGTTCTGCAAGGGGAAACTTCCCAAGCAAGTTTAATCGAGGAGCAATATCCCTCCCAGGAAGGAATGCTGGATTTAGACGATATATGAGTGTAAATATAAGCCAGAGCAGTAGGAAATCAGGAATGTCCTATTCTAACCAATCTCGACCCCCATTACCAGCATGTAATACTTGTGGAAAGATGCATTCGGGGGGGGGGGGTGTATAGCAAGAACAACAACCTATTTTATGTGTGGTTGGGCGGGTCATTATTCAACCAATTATACTTTTCCGACCCCTGTTATCAGCAATACTATCACATAATTTCAGTGTGGACGCCAGGGTCATATGAAGAAGGATTGCCCAATGAGAAAACCAACAGCTTCAGGGGCGAGCAAGGCTGCCTTCAACAAGCCACCAATTGCTATAACTTTTAACATGACAGTTCAGGATGCTATGAAAGATTCAGATGTGATAGCAGGTTCCCTTTCTTTTAATTCAGTCAGTGCAAATGTTTTATTTGATTCTGGAGCAACTAAATTTTTATATTGAGGGACTCTGCGCATAAATTAAAACTAAAATCTAAACCCTTGAGGGAGTCATTACAAGTAGAAATAGCCAACCATGAGGTCATCCCATTAACCAAATTCACCCTGATTGTAAATTAGACACAAGGGAACAATATTTTAGTGTTAATCTGATTTTTTTTAAACAAGGGGAATTTGATATAATTTTGGGAATGGATTGGTTTTCTAGAAATGATGCTCACATATACTATAAAGGGAAAAAGGTTAAATTAAATACCCCAGAAATGAAGGAACTCATATTCAGAGGAAAGAGACAGACACATAAGTTTTTGACTATATCGTAGACCAAAGGCTTATTACAAAAAGGAAGCGAGGCTTATTTAGCCTATATGGTGGATACCCAGAGAGAGGTGCCCAACTTACAAGATATATCGATAGTCAACGAGTTTGAAGATGTATTTCCACAAGATCTTCCAGGGTTACCACCCGATAGAGAGATTGAATTTGCTATTGAGTTAACCCCGGGGACGACGCCAATTTCGAAGACACTGTACCGGTTAGCCCCGTTATAAATGAAGGAATTAGCTACCCAGTTACAAGAACTATTAGAGAATGGTATAATACGACCCTGTGTGTCTCCTTGAGGGGAGCTAGTGTTCGTAAAGAAGAAGGATGGGAGCATGAGACTGTGCATCAACTACCGAAAGTTGAATAAGCTAACCATAAAGAATAGGTACCCGTTACCCAGAATAGATGATTTGTTCGACCAACTAAAGGATGTTGTCCACTTTTCTAAGATCGACTGGAGGACTGGATACCATCAAATGAAGATTAAACCTGAAGATATTTCAAAGACTGCATTATATACTTGATATGGACGCTATGAGTTCTTAGTGATGTCCTTTGAATTAACCAATGCCCCAACGACTTTCATGAATTTGTTGAATAGGGTGTCCAAGAAGTATTTGGACAAATTTGTGATAGTTTTTATTGATGATATTTTAATCTACTCAAAGACCGAGACAGAACATTCAGAGCATTTGAGGATAGCTCTTAGAATACTCAGGAAAGAACAGTTGTATGCTAAATTCTCGAAGTACGAATTCTGGCGGAACGAAGTACAATTTTAAGGACATGTGATCAATAAGGAAGGAGTATTGGTCGATCCCTCCAAAATAAAGGAAATCTCAAATTAGGAAACGCCAATCACACTGACAGAAGCAAGAAATTTCATAGGATTAGTAGGGTACTATAGGAGATTTTTTCAGGATTTTGCAAAGATCGCAGCCCCATTAACACAACTTACTCGTAAGACTAAGAAGTTTGAATGGATAGAAAAATGTGAGAAAAGCTTTCAGGATCTGAAGAAAATATTGGTGACGACACTCGTGTTGGCATTGTCGGATGGAAAAGGAGATTTTGTGATTTATAGTGATGATTCACATAAAGGATTAGGGTGCGTGCTTATGTAGCACGATAAGGTAATCGTGTACGCGTCAAGACAATTAAAGGAATATGAAATTCTATATCCTACCAATGACCTGGAACTCGCGACAATAGTTTTTTTCTTAAATATTTTGAGGCACTACTTGTATGGGGAGAAGTGTGAGATTTACACTAACCATAAGAGCCTCACGTACATTTTTACGCAGAAAGAGCTTAACATGTGCTAGAGAACATGAGATGGTTAGAGCTAATCAAGGATTATGATTGTGAAATTATTTATCATCCAGGGAAGGCCAATGTGGTGGATGATGCCCTTAGTAGAAAACAGAAGCTCAAAATGATAATGTCTTCCGAATAGCTAATAAGAGAATTTGAAAAAATTGAAATAGAAGTGAGGATAATCGAAAACGGTACCAAAAAACTGTTTAAGATTGTAATGCTGCCAGATTTCTTGAAAAAGATCATATTATGCCAAGAAATGATGATGAGCGAAGGCAAAGAATCAATGACTAGGGAAGAGATTAAAAATGAGAAAGATGATAAAGGGATAATGAGGTATTCCTACAGAATTTGGGTTCCAAATTTTCAAGAACTGAACGAGATCTTAGGTGAACAGATAGCCATGGACTTTGTAGTACGTTTTCTAAGAACCAAAGCCAATCATGATGCCATATGGGTAATTCTAGACCGACTGACAAAGTCGGCTCACTTTCTTCTAATCAATGAGAAATACACCATCGACAGACTAGTGGACATTTACATAAGAGAAATAGTGGTACGAAATGGGTTCCAGTGTCCATTGTCACAGACCGAGATCCCAGATTTAACTCCAAATTTTAGAGAAGCTTTCAGGAGTGTGCGGGAACTAAATTGAACATGAGTATCACTTACCATCCCTAGACAGTCGGGCAAAGCAAAAGGACCATCCAGACACTAGAAGATATGTTGAGAGTCTGTACAATAGACTTTAAAGGAAGTTGGGATGATCACTTTCCATTGATCAAGTTTTCTTACAACAATAGCTTTCATGCCAATATTGGGATGCCCTTTATGGAAGAAGATGCCGATCTTCCTTGTATTGGGATGAAGTTGGAGAGCGCAAGATGCTTGGGCCAGAACTGGTCCAAAAAACCAAGGATATAGTAGATCTAATCAATAGACGGCTGGTAGTGGCCCAAAATCGAGAGAAGAGGTACACCAATTTGGCCCGGAAGGGCAAAGAGTATGAAGTAGGGGACCTAGTATTGCTAAAGGTATCCCATTAGAAAGGATTGATGAGATTTGGAAAGAAAGGAAAGATAAGCCCTAGATACATTGGACTATTTGGAATTTTGAGACGTATGGGAAGTTAGCTTATGAGCTAGCCCTACCCCAGAACCTCCAGCAAGTTCAAAATATGTTCCATGTGTAAATATAAAGGAAGTATAATCTAGATGCCAGACATATAGTGGAATACGAGCACGTAGACATGCAACCGGACTTAACCTATATGGAGCAGCAAGTGAGAATTATAGATCAAAAGGAACATGTGCTTCGGAACAAGGTTATGAAGCCAGTCAGAGTTTTGTGGTATAATCATAATACGGAAGAATCGACTAGGGAACTAGAAAGCGTAATTCTAGAAAAGTATCCCCGTTTATTTTCTACCTGATTCTGGGACATAATCCTTTTAAGAAGCGGAGACTGTAATAACCCCAATTTTTATACCTATTTGAAACCTTGATGAATAGTAAATATTGCTGATTGTGATTTATTATCAGGCGACCAAACATAGAAGTTATTTTATTAAAGTTCTGAGGACATAATAGTGTTCAGTAATGAATTTGAGTATATGTAAAAGTCATTAGAATTCGAAAACGAGCACTTAGATTTTTCCTGAAAATCCACCAAACCCCGAAGGAATTAAGTATAAAATGTTAAAATTGAAGTAATTAAATCCAAGTATTATAAAAGAGGATGATTAAAGGAATAAAAGATATTAAGAAGGTTTTAGGGAAACCCTAACAATAAGATCACAGATATATTCCCTCGAACGATCAAGCGAAATTAAATGACGAATCAATAACGTAACAAAGGGAAGCCAATTGACGATGAAATACTTGCGACAATTAGAAGAGAAAGGAGTGCAACATTTGGAGCATTAATGTGAAACCAAATTAAAAGATCAAGCATGATGATATCATTGGCACATTGATTAACAAACACTTGGAAAATGGATGAGATAAGCAAGGCGAGGTAAGCAATTTATTAAAGTAACCAATAACCAATTGCTTCACTTCATCGATTATTAACCAAGAAAAGCAAGCAACTCCCCCCCCCATTTTGAAGTCCTCGGCCCCTTTTGGAAAAGAAGAAAATTGAGAAGTTAAATCATGCATCCAACCTCCTAAATTGATGTTCTATAGATCAAAAGTTTCCTCTTGAATAGATTAAGGTAACCACTAAGTTTCATAGCATTTTAATGGATCTTTCTTGGTCATAGATTTTAAGATCATTAAGCATAGATCAAGGTTCATAGAGGCTATACAAGCTCTTTTCTGGTACTAATAAGCATCAAGAAGGTATAAATAAGCTTTCACTTTTTGATTTATGATATGAACTTGTGTTGTTTTGGAGTTTAGAATTGATAGTATGATTTGTATGTTTTAAATGATCAAAAAGAGATGTTGATTGGTTGGTTTGATGATTTGGTTTTGACAAAGTTTTGATAAGATTACAACATGTAAGTATAGCTTAGTATGTTAAGTTCTTGATTGAGTTGGTTTGGATTGGTTGTTGGATGTTTCGTAATTGGATAATCACTAAGTTATAGCCGTCGTAATGCCCAAGTTTTACTAACTTTGGAGTTGAAAACCCCCCCGTTTAACCTCACCACTACCATGATCAGTTATTTCATGTTTTAAGCTTCGTTTTGATGTATAGATCATGTTAAACGGATTTACGATTTAATGAAAATGATTGTTTTAAGTTAGCGATGTTTTGCACAACCACCCCTACCTTATTTGTAACTTTGAAACTGTTTTTGAGACCCGCAAAAGACTAGTTGATCATGAAACTTTTACCTAAGTGTTAAAGGTAGTTATTAAAGCCCTCGCGAAGGTTTCGCGTTAAAAGATTATTTTTTGATTTTATTAAAATGATAGAGTCGAGAGTGTGCAAACGAGAATGTTTATCAATGACTTGAAAAATGAGCGTTAGTATATATGAGGGTTAGAGCTTGGTTTCGTAAGTGGTTAATGACTAATCCTGAGTTATGTTATTATTTATAGAATATCGGACCAACCCGAGACCCACTACCACCCCCGGACAATCAGACAAGTTTTCAAACCCTTTTTCCCGTTGCTGATGTGATCGAAAATTTTATATTTTATAATGCGATACAAATGCATGCATGTTTTGAAATTATGTCTTTGAATAATTAAAGTGTGATTGAAATGTTAAGCTTGTATGCTACAATACCTATGATAGCTATAAGCTAGATTCTTACGAATACCTAGAGTATAGGGCCTACAGTTTGAACATTGTATTTTGAACCGAGAGACAATGTTCCCGAGTATATTACGTATGATTTTCGATAACTGATAATCGAATAAAGTTTATTCGATAGTTTTAAATTCTAAAGTAAATATTATTTTGAATATTCATTTAAGTGAGCAATTATTATTAAGTCAATATTATTTTGATTATTCAAGTAAAGATTTTACTTATAAATATTTATAGTATTTATTAAATATATATTATTTTTAAATATTCGTTTAAGGATTTAATTCCAATTATTTTATTTAAATATATTCTTTAAACACTAATTATTTAAGGAATAATATCTTAATATTCATTAAAAAAATTTTAAATACGACTGAAAAATAATTTATATTATTTAAATCAACTTTGGCCTTCAATATTTTTGAAGAATATTTTCGAACTTTATCGAGATTAATTTTAAAAGTGAAAAAGAGGATCCCAAACCCCATTTTGAAATTTAAATCTTTCTTTACGATGGAGATTTAAATATTCGCTCAAAATATAGGGGATCCTGCTCAACGATGAGTTTTATATTCGCAACGAAGTTGCTGAAAAGATAAAGAAAGAGAGTTTTATTACTTACCCAACATTCAGGAAGTAACTCATGGAACAAGTTAATCCATTAACAAACATCGCTTGGGAAATATTGATGAGTTCCCCCTTTCCAAACTGATACGACTTCTTTGTAGAGTCCTTTTAACAAGTTTCTACTTGGGGAAAAGGGAGACGAACTTTACATTTTAGGGTCATGGATTTTAATCGAACAAGGAGTTGGCATAAGAGGCCGAGTGGTGCCGGTCCAACATTATTTATTAGGCCCAAATGGCTAGGAAGTTCCGGAAAGGCGGTTCATTCCTTAGGAGTCCAGCGATCGGTGGACAAGTAAATCTTACTGTTCTCCCCTACATGTAGGGATTAAATGGGGTTGTACGAATGCGACTGATCATCGTAAGTTGCACAACCTAGAGCGGTAACCTAGAGCGGTGATACTCCAAAAAGTAGTTCATCATCCAGATTGGATATTTTTCTGCAACATTATCGAGAGCGCCCCGATTGGAAAGTTACGGCTGGGTGACAGATGAGTGTTGGCAGGGTCAAGCGTTTAAAATGATGTGTTAAAAATGAAGTATCTCGTAACTTCATCTTTTAAATAATATCCTGAGAATTGATTTTACTTGAGGGGACAAATATCCTCAAGGGTTTTTATGAAAATGATTATACAAGATCACCTTGTAACTTCACCTATATGATTTACATTTGAAACCTTGTTTATAATTTGCACAACAAAAGTTTTCAGGGATTCTTACGAAAAAGATGTATATATATATATATTGAAGTACCTCGTAACTTCATCTTTTAAAATATATTGAGACCTTGTTATATAATGCATGACAAAGATTTTCAGAAACTATATGAAAAGGATATTTTACATTGCTGATCAATTATATATTATCTGGTGGGCTGTGTTGCTCGCTCTTGCTTTATTTATTTATCACACAACAACAACTAAGTAAAATGGCCATACTCAAGTGCACCCCAAGCAAGTCCGTGGGAAACGCACCGCGACTACCCGCTGAGATCATAACTACTATTGTTGAAGAGGTAGGTCTACCTATAGACTAAGCTTTCAGCTTTTAGGAATCAAACTTATATATAATTATGACTTGTGTAAGATAATGGCAAAGAACTTGTAAACATATTAACTAATCATTTTGGATTTGTAATAACATATAACTTGTGGATCTTATGACTAATACTTATCCCAATTTCATATCTGGGACTATAACGTGTGTTGGATTGTGTATTATTATGAGGTCATAGCATGCATTTATTTATTTTTTATTTAAGTTAAGTGTTATCAATGGAAATGAAGACTGTGACAGCCCGGACCCCTGACCCCGGATCTGGGGGGTGGTACATTTCCATTTTTGCTTTTTTATTAATTTTAGTTTTAAACTATATGTTTTTAAATGTTAATCTAATTTCAAATTTATTAATTAAAATAAATATATATAAAAAAATTATTTTAATTCATTTAAGTAAAATAAAATTCTGAATTATAAGTAAAATTATTCAAATACTTATTTAACTTATACGTATTCATCTGCTTATCACTTATAAGTCTCTTATTCAAGTGAAGTGATAAGTTACTTATTTTAATATTTTCTAAACGGACACTTCATATGCTATTTTTTTAAATAAAAAGGTGATAGAGCATAAAATCAACATAAATATTTTATTGAGTTTTTGAAAAAATGAGTCGGACAATCGAGAAGGACGGAGTAAATCGAGCTCCAGATAGCATGTCTCAGAAACTCTGAGCGTGCCATAGGCGCTAATAGCTGTAGGGGACGATTAGGATGACCGTTTGTGATGACAACATGAGCGTTTATGATGACAGCTCATTACGACCATCTACGTCGACCATTTACGACGATCGTCAACGACGAAAAGATGAACATTGAAAAACGTTCGCGGAAGAAGATATTTCATAACTTGGAAAGAACAAACGTAATCATCAGAAAACAAGAAGCAGCCTAGGCTCCAGAGAACTTGTCTCCAAACCCCTAGGGCGCACACCGATGCTCATGGCTGCAAGATGTGGCTGTTTTGCGATGTGAGATGAATAACGATAAGGAAATTATAATGAAAGTTGTTCCTATGACTTGAAGGGAAGATAATTGAACTCAAGTATTCAAACCAACGACAGAGAAGAGCCTTCGCAGAGGCTCAAATCCTTTTGGGTGCACACTGAGGGTTCAAAAGGAGTTTCCAGGAGCCCGCTTTGTTGAAGAATATTTGAACGCACCTTTGGTAGTCTTGTGAGTTTTCCTCGTAAGGGAATGGTCGTTAAAACTTAGTGTGCTCTTTGGGAGCCTCATTTTTGAATTCAACAAGATGTCCTCAGGGAAACTCTTGGGGTTATCTCGCACTTTGCACTTGTATGCTTGGGATCACTCATTATGTAGTCTGGCGATTTATCCTCATCAGGGAATGCGCTTTAGCATTTGCAGTAAGTCATGACTTTATACCCGCGATTACGACTGGAAAAAATAGCGGTAGCGGAGAGGTTATTCACCGGCCGGGGAGTTTCCTTATCCGAGAAGTTCCGATATCATAATCGACTCATGGGCCTTTGTGATTAGGCCACATCGTTGGGCAATCCTAAAGCGAATTGACGATCGAGTTATAATAGGAAGTTGGTTTGACAACTTCTATTGGGCCTCAGAATGAGAAGCCAAGTCCATGCTGGTTTCTTGTTCTTCATAAACTACATCTGACTTGATCCTCTATATAAATGGTTACGTAGGCACATTGTTGGAACACATGTTTGAGAGCTCTTAGAAGGAAAAAATAAACCCTAACAATCTTATTAAGCACAAACCACCACACTCCGGAGATCACCGACCACCGTTATAGATCTTGTTTTCGATCGTGAACCTTGAATATTTGTTAACAAAATTTTTCCGTTAACAAACTGGCGCTCAAAGGAAAGGTTGAATCAAATCATTCTTAGGAGGAAAAGATGTCTAAACAATGGTGAAAACTTGCACGATAATGGCTCGGCTATGAGGAAGAAGGACGATACTGGGAACATGAGACTCCGCTCGTTAACAGACAACCATTGTTGTTGCTTATCAGCAACGCATATGTGATGGAACATCTTTACCATATTGGAGATGTGTTGAATCATAGAGACTAAATTTGATTGAAGAAAATGGGAAGCGATAGAATAGCCGACGTCACCCTTGTAGGAATTCTTCCAAGAAGGAGATTGGTGATGATAGATCAAAAGGAGTCATGAGTCTCGTGATAATAAAGATCTTGAATCTCGTGATTAATGCTTCCGAAAGGTGACTCCTCATCGATTGCAATACACTAAAAATATTTCGATTGTGGGGATCATAGATGAAAGTCAAAGACGTACATCAGCCAGAACCAAACTATGAGCAAAGAATAGTGCACATGCACACCTAACGAAATACTTAAAGTTGTAGCTATATGTTTTTCAATTTATATAAATTCTTTTAATGAATTGATTCAATATTACCGAGTCCCATAGAAAGTTTCCAAAGAAGCGTAACTTTATTATCCTCCTCGATTACCCTACGATTTTCTTTCATAGTCAGGTTATTTTCTCAAAATCACCTAAATCAGTTTACGAGAAGTCATGATGACAATTTTAAACTTATAGCCATGCGTATATTAATAAATGGATCAGTTTAAGAATTGTTAAAAATTTGAGTAAAGTGAGTATTCATGTTTATACAAATAAGTTTTATTTAAGTTTTAATAAATAAATATTTCATATCAGTTCTCAATTTTGTTTATACAAGATTTTAGAACGTTCAACAAGCTTTGCTCTGAATCATAAATTATGAGTTTTATTATAAAAACTTACTTTTCGACGTATCCACATGTCAGAACTGGTAATCTATTATGAGGTGTTTGTTTACAGATATTATGAATTAATGAGAATGCTTTTCAGTCATTTCAAACTCGTAATTGTGGAAGAAATATATACTTACCATCATACCTCAAATGATATTATGGAAGGAGGAGAATTATGGGTTTAAAAAATTATATATAAATATAAATATTTAATATAAAATTAAATTGTTGACTCAAAATGTAAATATTATAGTTTATTTAATATATTAAATATTTAAAATTAATAATTTAAAATTATTTCTAATTAAATATAATCACTAACCATATATTAGGAATGATACATGAATCTTAACCACTTCAATCTCTTGATATTTGGCCAGAGAATCTCCTATTAAACTATTTTACAAACACTGTTAGGTATGAAGTGCAACACGGAGGGGGAGAATGTGTTTTCTTGATTTTCGGATAGTGATTTTGACCTTTAAAACTTAACTTCTAGATATTAATTTGTAATGATAGATGACTAAATGTAAAGACACAAGTAATTTATCAAAACTCGCCTGATTTATGTTAAATCAAATTTGTTGTGCTACAAATCTGTGTTCTTGACTAATAAGAACTTATCTACTTCTCTTGAGAGAATACAAGATTTCTAGATCTCTTTTTGTTACTACTAAACAAAGCACCCGTAAAATATTTTACAGAATAACATGCACAGCTTACAAAGATTTCACTAAAATGGACTAACACAAATTTTAAAGTCTATTTGTATATTTCCACTTTAATTGAAATAAATCTTCATACAATCTAATAGGTCTGTGACCTTCCGTTGTCCAGTTCATCTTGGCCCTTGATCTTATATTCTTCAAGCTGCATTGTAGGCTTTCCAATTTAATGATAGAATTGTTTATTGACTGATAATATTGGATCTTCAAGTTGCCTGTATTCTGAATTTTGAGGCTGTTATCGAGATCTATTTTACTATATAGAGAAGTCCATCGATACGTAGAATTATTTACCAATATCTTTACTTCTCAATAAATACTAAGACTTGTTGAAATCTCTAGTTATCTTAAAGTAGATTGACTTGTCGATATCCATTTCTCTACTTAGGCTTTTGAATTATCGATATCTCCAGTTCTCTACAAGTAAATTTTGAATTGTCGATATCTCTAGTTCTCTACATGGACCTTTTGACTTGTTGATATCTTCACTTTTCTATAAGCAGACTGACTTGTCGATATCTCATTAGACTTCTCTACCAGTAATCTTTGACTTCTTGACATACAACTCTATACTTCTTGACCTGTGACTTGTGGATATATGACTTAGAACATTTTTCCAAGAATAACATTATTCAATTCCAATCTTCTACACTTCTCTCCAAGGCATGATCATGATTGATCTTCTTCCAGATTTATTCCATAGCTTGATGGATGTTCATAAAAAATGCTCCAGTATAATCCCCTTAACACTTTTATAGACTCAAGAAATATAAATGCAAAATACAATAAGATTATCATACAACTAATCCTTGGGGTTGTCAGAGTGACTTAGTCTTACTATGTACAGGCATGTCTTGCACAACAAACACCTTAAAAATTAACCATTTATATTTAAATTTGATTATTTTTACTCGACGATAAGGAAAAATTTCTTCAATGAGGACAGTGATATAACAACTGAAAAAAACTTATTATGCAGAACTTATCCAAGTTTTGTTACCACTAGTTATAAGTTAGAATATAATTAATGATCAAATTAAATTACCACACTTTTGACATTGTTTCCTGGGAGCATATGCAATAAATGCAAAGTTATTGCTTTTGTTGATTCCAACCTTCCCATTTCTATTTTTCTTCTTCTTTCCTGCATTCTCAGTCTTAACCTCCTTGATTGGTTTCTTGGGGGTTTGATCCACCATGGGCTTCTTCTAAGTTTTAGAAGGTGGGGTTATTTCTGTGCATTTCTTTTCATTGTCCTCATCAGCAATTTCTTACTTTGTGATCAACTCCTCTTCACTGAAATTTACTTCACATGCTTTGAATAGTGGTGAACCAACCTTTCTTAGCATAGCTGGGACATCTTCACTTGCAGTTGCTTTTCCTTTATCACCTTCAACTTTCTTGTTGATGTTCAATGCATCATAGTCCAAGCCAATAGCTATATTTGCACAAGGATTGTTCTTCTCATGATACTGACCAACTAGGTGAGATGCATTCCTAAATGATTTCAGTTTCACCTCATTTTTCTCTAGCTTTTCTCTAACACAGCTTCTATTTCAGTAGCACACTTCAGCTTGTTCTTTAAATATTCATTCTCTTGCTTAACTGTCTCAAGCTCCATAAGTAGTAGCTCAAACTCTTATTTCTCATTCTCAAGGTTTTCATTAGCTTTTGATAACCTATTGACCTCCTCAGTAGCTGCTACCATGCTAGTGTGGATGTAGAACATTTCTATGCTCATCTTTTAAATAGTTTCCTTATATTCACTTTCATTTAAATCAATAGTGATAAGAGTTGGTACCTGTGTTTTTGATGAGGATGACTCTCCTTGCTCCAAGGCCATGAGTGCATAGTTTCCTACTTCCTCATCATCATCATTATCTAAATCATCCCAGCTTTTTCCTTCTGCAATATAAGCTTTACCCTGTTGCTTTCTTAGAAGAGCCTCATACTTCGCCTCCAATTCAAGATAGGCCTTGTCCTTTTTCACTTTCTTAGGCTTCCTGCATTTTTGTAGCAAAATGGCCCAATTCATCACAATTGAAGCACCTGATCTTTGACATTTCAACAGATCTTTTTTGTAGCCATTTTTACTGCTAGAGTTGTACCGTGTTTTTGCCTTCCAACTGCTGTCCTTGTTAAATGTTTGTCCCTTATTTTTGAAGAACTTTGGCTTCTTTACTCTAATGTTAGAGAATTTATTTGTTAAGTAAGCCATGGAATGATCTAACTCATCCAGTTTATCCAAGGTATATAATTCATCCTCTTCAAGTTCAAGAATAACTTGCTTATATGGTTCCTTGTTCTTTTGCTCATTACTTGAAGCAACCGGAGTCTGGATTTCTTGTTCATCATCAGATGACTGACTGTCATTAATAATTAGTGCACTTGTTCCATCAACAAGGTGCCCTTGACCAGCTCTTAAATATTTTCTTTGGATTATTTCCAGTTCATAGGTTTTTATAATACTATACAAAACCTTCAGTGTCATTCTGCTCAAGTGTCTCCCTTCTCTTATAGCTGAAAGCTTCTGTTCTAGATGATCAAGAAGGGTGAGAAAAAACTTCAAGTTAACCTCCTCAGCCTCATAATATTTGTCATGAAGCTACAAGTCATTAATCGGCTTATTGAATCTTTCAAAAACATCCATTATACTTTCCTTTGGTTTATCCATGAAACCCTCATACTGAGACACCAGTATTCTCCTTTGGTTGGATCTAGCTTCCTCTGTACCTTCACACAAAATTTCTATTTTCTCCCAGATCTGTTTAGCTGTGTCACAGTTGACAATATTGTTGTACATGACATTGTCAAGTAAAACTATCAGAATTAAATGCAGACCACTGTGAAGAGAGGCCTTTTCTTTTTCAGTTTCTGTGTATTTAGAAGGATCTTTAGAAGCATAATAAGCTGGAATGACCATGTCTCCATCTATAGATTCCTCAATTCTTTCCATGGGAGTGAAAGGGCCATTCTTGAGAATCTGAACATATAATGGGTTATCCATCTTTATAAACAACAACATCTTCTTTTTCCATAATGTATAGTTAGTCTTATCAAAGGCTGGTATCTTGATACTGTTAATCTTCTGTGTATTCATTCTTCCAAGATCTTTAATCTGTTTGCTTTCAGATTTTGCTTTGATACCACTTGTTAGGTAATGAATACAACACGGGGGGGGGGGGGGGGGGTTGAATGTGTTTTGGATGTTTTAAGGCTTTTCGAATGTTTGTTCCTTGGTTAACGAAGTAGATTAAAAATGCAGTAATATTATGTTAGCTGAAATAAAATAGTGCACACAATATTTCAAAACTCACTTAATTTTGTATTAAAATCAAGTTAGTGTTTTGCTACAAATCCTGGGTTCTTTGTAAGTAAAGAACTCAGTTTCTTCCTTGAGAGAGTTACAAGAAAAACTAGATCTGTTTGATACATTTAACAACAAAGGGCCAGTGTTTACTTTATAGATTAGTAAACACAGGTTTACACAGCATACGATAAGATGTACTAAACCCTATTTTAAGTTATCTCTAAAGCTTTCCATTTCTGGCTTAATGTATCTTTGCAAATCGTGTAGGTCTGTGAATTTCCTTTGTCAGTTAATCTTGGCCTTTGATTTTGCACTCTTCGATCTGCTTTTGTAGACTTTTAAATCTAATTGATTAGATCGTTTGTTGATTGATAATCTTGGATCTTTAACTTTTCTGCATTCTGTGCTTGAGGTTTATATCGAGATCTCTAGTTTGGTGTATAGAGAACTGACATCTCGATAAGTATAATGGTTTATCGAGATCTCTTAGTTCTCTACAAGTGTTTTAACTTGTCGAGGTCTCTGAGTTCCCTATAAGTGGACTTGACTTGTCGAGGTCTCTCAGTTCTCTATAAGTCAACTTGACTTGTCGAGGTCTCTAAAATTCTGCATGTAGAAATGACTTATCGATGTCTCTGAGATCTCTATAAGCATTTTGACTTGTCGATATCTCTGAGATCTCTAGTGAGAAAATTGACTTGTCGATATCTCTAATCTTCATATCTTCATTATAACTTGTCGATATCTCTGAGTTCTCTATATGCAAAATGACTTGTCGATATCTCCAATCTTCGTATCTTTATTTGACTTATTGATATCTCTAGGAATTCTCTATAAGCCAATTTAGACTTCTCGATAAGTCATTCTGGAGTTCTCGAATGACTTCTCTATATGACTTGATTTCTGACTTGTAGATATCTTGACAGAAAATTTTTCCCAAAATAGATTTATTAAACTCCAAGGTTCTCACAATTTCTATGAGGCATGATCTTCTTAATCTTCTTCCAGAGTTTATTCTTAGGCTTGAGACTGTTTACAGAAAAATACTCCAGTCTAATCTTTCACATTTTTACAGACTCAAGTAATACAATACAAAATATAAATTTAGATTATCATACAACTAATTCTTAGGGTTGTTAGTTTGACTTAGTCTTGTTATAGTACAGGTATGTCTTGCACAACATAAGTCTCCTTGCTGGAAGAACCTTTCTTTAACCCTCCTATTGTAATATAGGGAGGATCTATGCTGATGCTCATTACAGGCGTTGTCTTCATCTCGAACCTCGTCAATGAGGTCGAGGGCTAGCCTCATGCCTGCTTCATTAGTTTCTGGTTCATATGATTCAACCCTCGGTGTTCCGCGGGTGATTTCAAGGGGCACTACTGCCTCAGCTCCGTAAGCCAACATGAATAGGATAGTTTCAGTTGTAACTTTGCAGGTATTACGATATACCCAGAGTATAGGTAGCAATTCGTCCACCCAAGTGTTTCTTGATTGTTCAACCCTCCTCTTGAGTCGATCAAGGATGATCCGATTAGCAACTTTTGCTTGCCCATTTGCTTGAGGATGATCAATTAAGGTAAATCAGAGTTCTATATTGTTGTCATTACAATATTTCTTAAATTCTTCATTTTCAAATTGTCGCCCATTATTTATAACAAGGATGTGTGAGATTCCAAATCGATATTTAACATTCTCCTAGAAGAATTGGAAAATCTACTTGATGGTTATCTGGGCCAGTGCCTTGGCCTCAATCCACTTGATGAAATAGTCAACAGTGACCACGATGAATTTCTTTTGTCTCGATGCTATATGAAAGGGACTTAGTATGTCCATTACCCACATCACGAAGGGGATGGGAGAGCTAATAGACGTGAGCCTCTCTAGGGGCTGTCGAATTACAGGAGTGTGTCATGGATCACACTTCTTTATATAAGTCTTCGCATCGGCTAACAATATTAGCCTGTAGAACCCCGACCGGGTTATTTTGTGATCGATGGCTCTGCCCCTAAGTGTTTCCCATAAATTCCTTCATAGGTTTCCTTCAGTGCCTCCTCTGCCTCGTGAGGTCTTAAGCACTTCAAACATGGGATCACAAAAGACCTTTTATATGGAAGGCCTCCGATCAGAGATTACCTCAACGCTCTTAATGACAACTTGCGTCCCTCTTGGGCATCGTCATGGAGCCAACATGTCTCAAGGTGGTTCTTGATGGGATCAATCCAGCAGCTAGTTAAGCCGAATGGTGCTATCAAGTTTATGATATGGATTGTCGGGGTTCTCAGGTTTTGGAAGTAGATACTTCTTGGATAGTTCTCGATTTCAGATGAGGCAAACTTGGAAAGGGCATCGGCCATAGAGTTCTTGGATAGTGACATGACAATGGTTAAAACCTAGGACTGACACATCATATGGGATGATAGATATCTCAGAAAAGAAGATTAGAAGCCAAGACAAACTTTGTATGTGATCTTGGAATCTAAAGAAGAAGAAACATTCCATTTCCGAGCATGGCAATTTGGAGAGATATTCAAGCCTGTATATCAAGATAATATCTATCCGCATTTGTCAAGCATTATGGGAAATAAAATGAGGAAGCAACCTTCCTGGACCTCGAACACCTTAATATGTTTAATCTAGCAAGATTTGTAACTTGGTGATATATAAAACAAATAGAAGTAGTGCTTCACTTAAGAAATAGGTTCTTCATTTTCACAGAGCGTTATAGATATATCATCCTCTGAGTGAAACATTGAAAATCGCAGCTGTGAGATTACATTTGTAATTGTAACAGATTATTTTATCTAAATAAACCTTAGATGGCAAGTCGAAAAATAACCCACCTAAAATTATAAACATCTGTGATCCTATTTCCTTTTCCATGCATAAATTAACTTGAAATTTTAATTTGTATTCAACCCCCTTCTATAAATTAACCTAGTTTATTTTTAATGAATAAGAAATGCATTACATAATCTTTCTTTTATAATACAAATATATGGTCCTTAAGAGAGATCTAGAAAATTATGCAGATATTACATATTAGAGTCTACAAAATACTGATAGTTTGATATATTATCTTTTACAATTTAGATTTAATTTATGAAAGATATAACATACTTAATATTTCAAGAACATCTAGAGTACTTCATTTTTGTTTTTGGAGTAATTGATAGTTTGTAATCAATTTTTTAGGAGTTTCCTTTATTCGGATCTATATTATGTTTCCCTACAAGTTGCACTTTTAGTTTTGAATGTTGTTTCCATTTGCACCCTTTGACAAAACTTTGTTAAATTTAATTGTTAACGTTAGTTTGACTCGGGGTAAAATCGAAAAAAGAAAATCATTCTAGTTTAGGTTATAGCATAATGAACCTCACAATTTTAAATTTCGAAGATCAAAACCGATTTTGAAGATAATATTGAGCTCAAATATCAAGTTCTAGTAACCAAATAGAAAGTTTCATCAAGCCGTAGTATATTCTAGCCTCCAAATCACTAAAAGAGGTAAAAAAAATTGATTCAAGGGTTCTTACTTGAAATTGGGAGTTTGATTTTCGGGCATTATTCTTAAATTTCGATATTAAAAATAGCTTTCGCTTGTTATTTGCAAATGATTCATGTATTTATTTGTAAGTTTTGTGTTCGACTTGGTAGAAAACAAAGTTGGAATTTAGAGTTTGCTCCGTATTTTTGTCGATTATATGATGAAAATTCTTGATTGTTTTACCTGTGATAGTGTTTAGTAGGTTTGGACCAAGATATTGAAGGAAAACAAGTTTCTTTTACCAAAATTGATGGAGCCTGGATTCAGACACGTTGTTCTTGGTGTTGTGTATATGTTGTGTACTTGATGATTTCATTAATAAAACACCTTGGTAGATTTTACTTAGTGAAAAATGTAGCACTCGACGGATAAGGATTATAGTCCCGACGGATGACTCAATATAGTCCCGACGGATGATGTTTTATTATCCATCGAGTGAGTAGCTTATGTAACAATAAGTCTGTAGCACATTTCTGCATACACATTGTTTAGATTCTGTAGTAGTACTCAAGTCATGTTGACTTTAACTAGATATACAGAATAGGTTGATTAATTGTACATAGATGATGTCTTGTAATTCTGCATAAATGAAATGAAGTCAAGTTCCAGATTGCTACCCAACGGATAAACAACAATGCCATTCGACGGATGATCAACAAGACAACCCGACGGATGATCATGAACTCGACGGATGATCATGAACCCGACGGATAAAGAATTCAAACATCTGTTGACAGTGACAACACAGTCACATGCGTCGAGTGTATGCAAATGGAATGTGGAAGCCTATTCAACTGGGTTTTATAGAACAAAGAAGCATTGCCATTTCTATGCTATTATGAAGATAATCAAAGATGCTAAAAAGGAGTAATGAAGTAGCATAGTATTAGACTTGATAGTTTTTATTTTATTATCCAGTCTTATTACTTTTGTAATCTTGGTGATATATAAACCAAGAAGTAGCAAATAGAACAACTAACCAAGCAACCAAGAGAGAAATATTTGTAAGCTGTATTCTTAGCATTTCTCTGCAATCTTAGTTGTGAAAATTTGTAAGTAGCTGTGAGCTAATTGCTACACAGAGTTCTCTTGATATATTATATATCTCTGGTGGATACATTCAAATCCACCAGAAAGTTTTTAAAGACCTGTGTTTTTAATTACTTGTGTTTTGATTCATTTCAAGTTATTATTCCGCACTCTGCAAATCAATTCACACTGATATATATATATATATTTTAGTTAGAACAATTTTATTTGTGAAAAAGTTTCAAGAATTCCATTCAACCCCCCTTCTGTAATTCTTGTTGCATTGTTAGGGACCAACAATTGGTATCAGAGCAAGTTCTTAATAAACAAAGAGTTTAAAGATCACAACAAAAGAACAAGATGAACAAGAAGGATGTTGGAGTCAAGATTCTTTTTCTGGATAAAGATAATTACCATCACTGGAAGGTAAAGATGCATCTTCATTTACTTTCTCAAGATGAGGCCTATGTAGATTGCATAGAAAGAGGCCCTCGTGTACTAATGAGAGCTGCAACTAGAAATGAGCCATCTGTCCCCAAGCCAAGGCATGAATAGTTTGATCCTGATATTGAACAAGTCAGGAAAGATAAGAAGGCCATGAATATCATGTTCAATGGAGTTGATGGTGACATGTTTGACAACATCATCAATTGCAAAACTGCCAAGGATGTTTGGGATACAATACAGATTATCTGTGATGGCACTGAGCAAGTTAGAGAAAACAAGATGTAGCTACTGATTCAGCAATATGAGCATTTTTATAGTGAAGAAAGTGTTTCTCTCACTGACATTTTTAGTAGGTTTCAAAAACTACTAAATGCTCTAAAGTTGCATGGAAGGGTCTATCAGACAAAAGACTCCAATCTGAAGTTCCTTAGATCTCTTCCAAAGGAATGGAAACCTATGACAATCTCATTGAGAAACTCTCAAGATTACAAGGAGTTTACTTTGGAGAGACTGTATGGCATCTTGAAAACTTATGAGCTTGAAATAGAGCAAGATGAGAGGATGGAGAGAGGAAAGAATAAAGGAGGATCCATTGCACTAGTTGCTGAGTTAGAGAAAGAGAAGGAGATGAAGATGGAAGCTGTTGAATCAACTTCAAAGGTCTGTGAAAACAAGGGCAAGGGGCTGGTAGCAGAAAATGAAGATTTTTTGAGCCAAGATGACATGGAAGATATTGATGAACATCTAGCATTTCTTTCCAGAAGATTTTCCAAGCTCAAGTTCAAGAAAAACTTTGAAGCAGCTAAGCCAAATAGAAACATGGTGGATAAATCAAAATTCAAGTGTTTCAAATATGGCTTGGCAGGGCACTTTGCCAGTGAGTGTAGAAAGTCAGATTCCAATAAAAAGAAGTTTGAGCCTATGGATTATAAACAGAAATACTTTGAGCTGCTCAAACAAAAGGAAAGGGCTTTCATTACACAGGAAAATGACTGGGCTGCAGATTGTCTGGATGAGGATGAAGATGTCAGTTATGTCAATCTAGCCCTAATGGCCAAGTCTGATAAGACAGAGACAAGTTCTTCAAGCAATCAGGTAATCACCACTAACCTTGCATATTTATCTAAAGCTGAGTGTAATGATGCTATAAATGACATGTCTACGGAATTATATCATTTGTGTGTTACACTTAAGTCTCTTACTAAGGAAAATGCTAAAATCAAACAAAATAATTTGTTTTTAAGTGAGAGGAATAATGTGCTAGAGTCTCAGTTCATTGAATTTGAAAAATTAAGAATTGAGTGTAAAATTGCTAAGGATGAATTAACTGAGTCCTTGAAGAAAGAAGAGATCTTGAAGAAGCAGCTTGAACGAGAACATGAGGTGATTAAGGCATGGAAAACATCTAGAGATGTTCATGCTCAAATCACCAAAGTTCAAGGGATTGAGTCCTTTTGTGATGCAGCCTGGAAGAAGAACAAGGAGAAGCTGGAATCCAATTTGGTGGAAGGATTGCTAACAGATGTAGACTCGACGGATGATGAGGGTCATCCGTCGGATAACAAAAAGGGTTATCCGTCGAGTGATCTAAATCCACATCCGTCGACTGTGAGCAAGCCTGTGAGTAAAGCCAAGCTTGTCAAGTTAAATGAGAAATATGGATCAGTTTCCAAGAATTTTGTTCCAGGAGAATCTAGTCAAGTGAAGAAGGAGAAGAAGGCTAATGTTGGTCATATGACTGTCAAGCAATTGAGTGACAGACTTGAAAATATTGAGGTTAAAACAGAGGCTAAAAAGAAAAATAATAGAAATGGTAAAGTAGGGATTAACAAACACAATAACTACACACCTGATAAATATGCTCCTAGAAAAATATGTGTCAAGTGTGGTCTTGTAAATCATTTGTCTGTTAATTGCAAATCTGCCATGCCTATTTCCATATCTGTGCCACCTCACTTTCCCAACATGAATGCCTGCCTCCCATGCCTATGAATGCTATGTCTACACAGAATATGAATGCATAGTTTGCTAATATGCCATTTGCACATAATCCTTATTATGCTGCATTTAGTATGCCACAAATGCCATTTAGCATGCCTTACTGGAATAATATGTTCACTAATAGCATGCCATTCCCTATTAATCATAATATGCATGATAATTCTGTTGTAATGAATGGTTTCAAAGATTCAACTCAAATGACTAAGGATGAATATGATATTCCCAAGTCAAATGAGATCAAACCTAAGAAACAGAAAAAGAAAGCTAACAAGGCAAGACCCAAGGAAACTTGGGTACCAAAATCAACTTGATTTGATTTTGATGTGTGCAGGGAAACAGAAAGAATCTATGGTACTTGGATAGTGGTTGTTCAAGACACATGATTGGTGATTCTACCCTGCTCACAGAGTTCAAGGAGAGTGTTGGCCCTAGTATTACTTTTGGAGATGACAGCAAGGGTTATACTGTGGGATATGGCTTGATTTGAAAAGACAATGTCATCATTGAGGAGGTTGCCTTAGTGGATGGTCTCAAGCATAATTTGTTGAGTATCAGCCAGCTTTGTGATAAAGGCAATCCAGTAACCTTCAACTCAGAAGCATGTGTTGTGACTAACAAGAGGAGCAACCAAGTGGTTCTTACTGGTGTGAGAACAGGAAATGTGTACCTAGCTGACTTCAACTCATCAAATGCAGAATTTGTTACTTGTCTTCTCAGCAAAGCAAGTCAGGATGAAAGTTGACTATGGCACAAGAAGCTATCCCATCTAAACTTCAAAACCATGAATGAACTAGTAAAGAAAGAACTGGTAAGAGGCATTCCTCAAGTGGAGTTTTCTAAGGATGGATTGTGTGATGCTTGCCAAAAAGGAAAGCAGATCAAAGCATCATTCAGGAAGAAGCTTGATTCAACAATTGAAGAACCTTTGCAACTGCTACATATGGATTTGTTTGGACCAGTCAATATGTTTTCCATTTCAAGGAAAAGATTTTGCCTAGTAATTGTAGATGATTTCTCAAAGTTCTCTTGGACATATTTCCTAAAGTCTAAAGATGAGGCTAGTGAAATCATCATCAATCACATAAGGCAAGTCAATAATCATCCTGATTTCAAAGTGAGAAGAATCAGGAGTGACAATGGAACTGAGTTCAAGAATTCTGTCATGAGAGCATTTTGTGAATAAAATGGGATTTTGCATGAGTTTTCAGCAGCTAGAACTCCACAACAGAATGGAGTAGTCGAAAGGAAGAACAGATCACTTATTGAAGCTGCAAAAACAATGCTTGAAGAGTCTATGTTACCAACATATTTCTGGGTTGAGGCTGTAAATACTGCATGCTATACTCAGAATATTTCTCTGATTAATCAAGCAAAATGCATGACTCCCTATCAATTGTTCAAGAACAAAAAGCCAACTCTAAATTTTCTTCATGTCTTTGGCTGTAAATGTTATATCTTGAGAAATCAAACTGATCAGAATGGGAAGTTTGATGCTAAAGCAGATGAAGGAATTTTAGTTGGATATGTTGTTGGTAAAGCATATAGAGTCTACAATCTAAGAACCAACATTGTTGTGGAATCAATACATGTTATGTTTGATGATAAAAAGATTGAAGGACTGCAAGATGGAGATTACCATGAGAGCCTCAAATTTGACAATGTGGAGATGGTTAGTGATGATAGTGATGATGAAAGTGATCAAGAAACAGTATCAAAGGATAATGCAGAAAAATCTACTACCAATGAAGTACAAAATTCAACATCTATTGAGTTACATAATGCTTCATCCGTCGGGAGACAATCTGCTTTATCCGTCGGGAGGCAACCAGCTTCGTCCGTCGGTACTCAAGATTCACCATCCGTCGGGTTATCAAAAGGAGCTGGGAGTCAGGATAGATCACTTACAGAAAGCTCCCCTTTTTCAAATCAAAGATCCATTAACTCAGGGGGAGTCTCTAACAATCAAAACTCAATCACACATCAAGACAACAATGAGGCCTCTTCATCTAGAGCTAATCTACCTCAACAAAGAAAATGGACAAAGGATCACCCCTTTGAGCTCATCATTGGTGATGTATCTTCTAGAGTTCAAACAAGGAGAGCAACTCAAGAAGAATGTCTATACAGCAACTTTCTTTCTAAGGAAGAACCAAAGAAGGTAGAAGAAGCTTTGTTGGATCCTGATTGGATTTTAGCTATGCAGGAGGAGCTAAACCAATTTGAGAGGAATAAGGTATGGAAGCCGGTGCCCAAGCCTAGAGGAAAGAATCCAATTGACACCAAATGGGTATTCAGAAACAAGATGGATGAAAATGGCATAGTAGTCAGGAACAAAGCTAGATTGGTTGCTAAGGGCTATTGTCAACAAGAAGGAATAGATTTTGATGAAACATTTGCTCCTGTTGCAAGACTTGAAGCCATTAGAATCTTCTTAGCCTATGTAGCCCATGCCAATTTCAAGGTCTATCAAATGGATGTCAAAAGTGCCTTTCTGAATGGAGACTTGGAGGAGGAAGTCTATGTCAGTCAGCCTCCTAATTTTGAAGATCCAAATTTTCTAGAATATGTCTACTATCTTTTGAAAGCACTTTATGGACTGAAACAAGCACCTAGAGCCTGGTATGACACTTTGTCAAAGTTCCTTTTGGAAAATCACTTCACAAGAGGTATTGTAGATAAAACTTTATTCTTTAGAAATGTTAATGGCTCTAGTATACTTGTTCAAATTTATGTAGATGACATTATTTTTGGCTCTACAGATGAAAAACTTTGCAAAAAGTTTGCCAAATTGATGGAGAGTAAGTATGAAATGAGTATGATGGGAGAACTCACTTACTTCCTTGGTTTGCAAGTTAAACAAGTTGGTGATGGAATATTCATTAGTCAAACTAAATACATTTATGATCTTTTAAAGAAGTTTGATCTAATTGATTTGACATCTGCACAAACTCCCATGGCCACTGCAACTAAGCTTGAATTAAACACTACTGAAAAGACTGTGGATATTTCAAGTTATAGGGGCATGGTTGGCTCACTTCTATACTTAACAGCTAGTAGGCCAGATATAATGTTTGCTACATGTTTGTCTGCTAGACTTCAGGCTGATCCTAGAGAATCTCATTTAGTAGCTATTAAGAGAATTTTCAGATATCTCAAGGGAACACCAAAACTTGGCATTTGGTACCCTAGAGATTCTGGTTTTGATCTAACTGGTTATTCAGATGCAAATTATGCAGGTTGTAGAATTGATAGAAAAAGTACATCAGGAACTTGTCAATTTCTAGGAAACAAGCTTGTGTCCTGGTTCAGTAAAAAGCAAAATTCAGTCTCTACTTCCACAACTGAAGCTGAATATATTGTTGCTGGCAGTTGCTGTGCACAGATTTTGATGAAAAACCAATTGCTAGACTATGGTCTGCAAGTGCAAAGAATTCCCATTTTCTGTGATAACACAAGTGCAATTGCCATCACTGAAAATCCAGTGCAACATTCAAGAACAAAGCACATATATAAAGTACCATTTCATAAGGGAACATGTAATGAATGGTACTGTGGAACTACATTTTGTTCCAAATGAAAAGCAGCTTGTAGATATTTTTACCAAGCCACTGGATGAATCCACCTTCTCAAGGTTGGTAAGTGAGTTAGGTATGCTTAATTATTCTTAAATCTTTTCAGATAATTTGCAAGTTGTTATGCAACCAGAAATTTAATTGATTTTTCAGTCTTAGATGGAATTTTGGCTAAGTCAGAATTTACATCTCGACGGATGATCTTTATCCATCGAGTTTGATCATCCGTCGGAATATTGTTTGTAAATAAAACTCAATTATTTTTCTAGAATATTTTATAACTCGACGGATAACAGTTTATCCTCATCCGTCGAATTATCTTAATCTTAGCCGTTGATTTCCTGAACATTATCCATCGAGTATACTTACAGTTTGTAAGCATAACACGACAGATAATTGATGGAATTTTTACAGTTTATTTTTAAACGGCTATTTTAGGCAATTTTCATTGGTTACTTTATTTTACCTTATTATTTTTGACAGTTATTTTTGAGATAGTATAAAAGCCTACTTCATTTCCATTGCTTTTCTTTTATCATTCTCAAATTATCTGCTCTAAATTCTCTCTTTCTCAAAAGCAATTAGCATCTCAATCTCTGCGATTTCCACTCTCTAACAATGGCACCAGTAGTCAAGATCATGTCACAAACTGGATACATCTATTAGAAGAACAACTTCACGGCTCTAGTAAACAAGGGGATTCAACATTCAAGTGACTACCACAAAATGATGGATTTTGTGAAGAACTGCAAACTCACCTATGCAATGCTAGAATCACCCACCATCTTTTGTGAGGTTGTTGAAGAGATGTGGACTACTGCTTCATACAACTCGACATATAAGACCATCACACTCACCATTAAAGGTAAGGAATTCTGTATTAAAAGTGATGTTATCAAAGCATGTTTCAAGATTCCTGATATTACTGTGACCTCACCACACACAGACACTGATATAGTTAATATGCTTAATTCCATGAACTATGTACTATCTACTTCTAAGTTAAGTGACATTAGAAGATTGGGTCTTAGGAAGGAATGGAGTTTCATGTGTGATGTAGTGACCAAGGTCTTTTCTGGTAAAATCAGTAATTTTGATTCTGTCAATATTTCAATGCTTTACATGCTAGTACAGACTAGTTCTTTAATTTTAGTGATCTTGTTTTATTTGAGTTGGGATTTAAATTAGGAGAGCTAAATAAGAGGGGTAAAAATGTTTATTATGCTAGATTTTTCATGATGTTAGCTAACCACCTCTCTGAGGAAATTGTGCTTGAGAACCCAAACAACAAATTAGATTGTTGGGTTCAAGAGAGAAGAATTATTGCAGATTTGAACAAGTCAAATCATCACAAGGAGAGACCACTCTTCTATTTCCCTGTAATGGAAGCACCTCAGGTAAGTGAGGTAAGTTCATCTGTCTCTACTCTTCCAAACTCACAAATTTCTTTGCATTCTAGTGTAGCTATGGCAACTGTGTCAATGACCCAACAGTTGGCTATCCAAGCTACCAAATCCAAAATTTCAAAATCTAAGTCAAAGAAAGCCCCCTCTGGTATCTCTCAAAAGATGCCAGTTGCAAAATCCACCAAACCAAAAGAGGGGAGTGTGAAGGTGGGTAAGGTAGGTTAGGGATAGGGTGAACATAAAAGAAACCCTGAGGATAAGGTTGGAGAGGTGAGTGTTTCCCAGCCTAGCCACACTACAGTTTCCCAACAAAAAGCAGTGCTTAATAAGGACATAAGCTCATTTCTAGTTGCATCCTCCCAAAAGGATGTGACTATTGAACAAAGCTCTCAGCCAAAAGCACAGGCCAAAAGGGTAAGGGACACAAGATCACCCCAAACCTATACTAGAAAGACGAAATCAAAAACCTTTGGGGATGCACAGGGTTCACACACTGTGCAAACTGGTGCTAAAGACACAGTCACTGCACCTTCACAAATTCAGCTTGATGTGGCTCCAATAAATGTGGAGTCACAGCCAAAATCATTAGTTATAGAAGCACCTCAAACACCAAATTCTCCCACAAACTCTCTGGATGTGGACATGATCAACACATCAATTCCTGATTCCCCTTCTTTAACTTTGTTTGGGGAAGCCAAAATCTAGTGCAAGTGAGCATCATCTTTTGGATGATTTGTTGGCTCACTTGCCAATTCTTTCAGGAACTATTGAAACATCTGTGCCCAAAATCTCATCAATCAGCACAGAGTCCACAATAGTTTCAATTCCAAGTTCATTCATTTCTACTCTCTCGATGGATATTGCTCATTCGTCGAGTAGTGATTGTATCCCGACGGATAAGCTTAACAGCATTTATCCGTCGATTAGTCAAACTGCTAACCCGATGGATATTCCTCATCCATCGGGTGTCTCTGCACAACTTCAAATTTCATCTATTATCTCTAGTGCAGAAGACTTAGTGGTTGTACAGTCACTCTTAGGATTGAGGGAAAAGAGTGTTATGAGTGAGAGTCTGGGTTGCTCCCAGGAAAAAGGAGAGGAAAAGAGTGAAAATATGCAATCCATTTCTTCAGGATTGGCAAAAGAGAGTGAGAGGAGTCCCACCTTAGATGTGAAGGTGAGGGTGTGAAGGTGGGAAGCCAGGGTGAGACCCTGATACAACAAAAGAGAGAACAAGAGAGAAATGCAGGTACAGGAGCTATAAGGATGGATGTCATTGCTAGTGAGTTAATGAATGTCCAGGATACAGACAGGGAGGGACTATCTCAGCAACCTCAAGCTGTTATAGATTCCACCTCCCTTGATGCTGAGGCATTTACTCACCCTATCCCAGCTTATCAACTTCTAGCTGAACAGGGCAATGACAATGCAGAAAGGATGCTCAATTTGGTGCATACCACTTAGTCAATATTAAGAGCTAAGGATGCCATCACAGCTTTGCCCTCTACAGTTGGTGATGTTGATTATGAAACTAGTGGTTCAACAGATTTCTTTGGAGATGAGGGTGGAGATAGTGAAGAAGAGTCATTAGACATAGGGGGAGAAGTAGGTTCCAGTTCAAGATCAGGCATGCCATCATGGGCATTTTCAAAATATTGTGATGAACACTACTTCAAGACAACCCTGATCCAACTCATAAATTAGACAAATTCTGCTCTTCAAACCACTACAAATGCCAACACCAAGAAGCTCCTTCAAGCACATCTTGCCTCTCTGCAACTACAACAGATTCAAGGCTTCCAACATGCTAGCGATGTCAACACCATCAAGGGTGATATTGATGAGATGAAAAAGGCTATTTCTGATAAGATGGACTCTAAGCTTCCAGAAGCCACAATGTTTGACATCAAGAGACAACTCAGGAAAAATTCTGATCTTGCCACAAAGATAGATGCCTTGGATACAAGAATGTCAGCTATGGAAGCATCTCTAACAAACAGACTTTCTTCAGAAACTGGTGGCTGCACAAACCTCCTCCTCTACTCAACTTGATGATAACAAAAAGGGGGAGAAAGGACCAAGTGAAATGGAGAAGCTTCAAATTCAAATCAGTAAAGATTGTGCCTAAAATTGCTTTCACCAAGCCACCAGTAACAGACAGTATTGATCTGATCAATGAAGCAACAGCCAATTTAAGAGAAGCTGAAAAGGAGCAGTTGAAACCAATCAACTGGGAGAAAATTGACGAGGACATACAAAAGAAGTTTGGGCTAGTAAAGAAGCCAAAAAAGTCAGCCATTCATCACTCTCAAGTCAAGCAGATTTCTGTGAATGAAATGAGCATGAACTATCTGGAAAGAGGACAGCCATCCTGCATCAAATCTCCAAAGGCTGAAATAATTCTGAAGCCAAGGGTGAACTATCCAAAATCATCATTAAAGAACCCTTTGGATACAGTATATGAGACACCTAATCCTGATAAGAAGAAGCTTCTGTCAAGATCAATTACCTTCTACAAGGATCCAGCTGATTCAGCCTTAAAAAGGAGAATTGCTAAAGTTTTCAGAAATGGGAAAGAAATTTGTGTGGTGGCTGGACATCCTCAATTTGCTCAAGCAAAGAGAGAAGAAAAGGCAAGATTGAAGCAAGAAAAGAAGCAAGCTATTCTAGATGCAAAAAAGGCTACACAAAAGAAAGAGCAAGCTGGAATGACCATGTCTCCATCTGTAGATTCCTCAATTCTTTCCATGGGAGTGAAAGGGCCATTCTTGAGAATCTGAACATATAATGGGTTATCCATCTTTATAAACAACAACATCTTCTTTTTCCATAATGTATAGTTAGTCCTATCAAAGGCTGGTATCTTGATACTGTTAATCTTCTGTGTATTCATTCTTCCAAGATCTTTAATCTGTTTGCTTTCAGATTTTGCTTTGATACCACTTGTTAGGTAATGAATACAACACGGGGGGGGGGGGGTTGAATGTGTTTTGGATGTTTTAAGGCTTTTCGAATGTTTGTTCCTTGGTTAACGAAGTAGATTAAAAATGCAGTAATATTATGTTAGCTGAAATAAAATAGTGCACACAATATTTCAAAACTCACTTAATTTTGTATTAAAATCAAGTTAGTGTTTTGCTACAAATCCTGGGTTCTTTGTAAGTAAAGAACTCAGTTTCTTCCTTGAGAGAGTTACAAGAAAAACTAGATCTGTTTGATACATTTAACAATAAAGGGCCAGTGTTTACTTTATAGATTAGTAAACACAGGTTTACACAGCATACGATAAGATGTACTAAACCCTATTTTAAGTTATCTCTAAAGCTTTCCATTTCTGGCTTAGTGTATCTTTGCAAATCGTGTAGGTCTGTGAATTTCCTTTGTCAGTTAATCTTGGCCTTTGATTTTGCACTCTTCGATCTGCTTTTGTAGACTTTTAAATCTAATTGATTAGATCGTTTGTTGATTGATAATCTTGGATCTTTAACTTTTCTGCATTCTGTGCTTGAGGTTTATATCGAGATCTCTAGTTTGGTGTATAGAGAACTGACATCTCGATAAGTATAATGGTTTATCGAGATCTCTTAGTTCTCTACAAGTGTTTTGACTTGTCGAGGTCTCTGAGTTCTCTATAAGTGGACTTGACTTGTCGAGGTCTCTCAGTTCTCTATAAGTCAACTTGACTTGTCGAGGTCTCTAAAATTCTGCATGTAGAAATGACTTATCGATGTCTCTGAGATCTCTATAAGCATTTTGACTTGTCGATATCTCTGAGATCTCTAGTGAGAAAATTGACTTGTCGATATCTCTAATCTTCATATCTTCATTATAACTTGTCGATATCTCTGAGTTCTCTATATGCAAAATGACTTGTCGATATCTCCAATCTTCGTATCTTCATTTGACTTATTGATATCTCTAGGACTTCTCTATAAGCCAATTTAGACTTCTCGATAAGTCATTCTGGAGTTCTCGAATGACTTCTCTATATGACTTGATTTCTGACTTGTAGATATCTTGACAGAAAATTTTTCCCAAAACAGATTTATTAAACTCCAAGGTTCTCACAATTTCTATGAGGCATGATCTTCTTAATCTTCTTCCAGAGTTTATTCTTAGGCTTGAGACTGTTTACAGAAAAATACTCCAGTCTAATCTTTCACATTTTTACAGACTCAAGTAATACAATACAAAATATAAATTTAGATTATCATACAACTAATTCTTAGGGTTGTCAGTTTGACTTAGTCTTGTTATAGTACAGGTATGTCTTGCACAACATAAGTCTCCTTGCTGGAAGAACCTTTCTTTAACCCTCCTATTGTAATATAGGGAGGATCTATGCTGATGCTCATTATAGGCATTGTCTTCATCTCGAACCTCGTCAATGAGGTCGAGGGCTAGCCTCATGCCTGCTTCATTAGTTTCTGGTTCATATGATTCAACCCTCGGTGTTCCGCGGGTGATTTCAAGGGGCACTACTGCCTCAGCTCCGTAAGCCAACATGAATAGGATAGTTTCAGTTGTAACTTTGCAGGTATTACGATATACCCAGAGTATAGGTAGCAATTCGTCCACCCAAGTGTTTCTTGAGTGTTCAACCCTCCTCTTGAGTCGATCAAGGATGATCCGATTAGCAACTTTTGCTTGCCCATTTGCTTGAGGATGATCAATTAAGGTAAATCAGAGTTCTATATTGTTGTCATTACAATATTTCTTAAATTCTTCATTTTCAAATTGTCGCCCATTATTTATAACAAGGATGTGTGAGATTCCAAATCGATATTTAACATTCTCCTAGAAGAATTGGAAAATCTACTTGATGGTTATCTGGGCCAGTGCCTTGGCCTCAATCCACTTGATGAAATAGTCAACAGTGACCACGATGAATTTCTTTTGTCTCGATGCTATATGAAAGGGACTTAGTATGTCCATTACCCACATCACGAAGGGGATGGGAGAGCTAATAGACGTGAGCCTCTCTAGGGGCTGTCGAATTACAGGAGTGTGTCATGGATCACACTTCTTTATATAAGTCTTCGCATCGGCTAACAATATTAGCCTGTAGAACCCCGACCGGGTTATTTTGTGATCGATGGCTCTGCCCCTAAGTGTTTCCCATAAATTCCTTCATAGGTTTCCTTCAGTGCCTCCTCTGCCTCGTGAGGTCTTAAGCACTTCAAACATGGGATCACAAAAGACCTTTTATATGGAAGGCCTCCGATCAGAGATTACCTCAACGCTCTTAATGACAACTTGCGTCCCTCTTGGGCATCATCATGGAGCCAACATGTCTCAAGGTGGTTCTTGATGGGATCAATCCAGCAGCTAGTTAAGCCGAATGGTGCTATCAAGTTTATGATATGGATTGTCGGGGTTCTCAGGTTTTGGAAGTAGATACTTCTTGGATAGTTCTCGATTTCAGATGAGGCAAACTTGGAAAGGGCATCGGCCATAGAGTTCTTGGATAGTGACATGACAATGGTTAAAACCTAGGACTGACACATCATATGGGATGATAGATATCTCAGAAAAGAAGATTAGAAGCCAAGACAAACTTTGTATGTGATCTTGGAATCTAAAGAAGAAGAAACATTCCATTTCCGAGCATGGCAATTTGGAGAGATATTCAAGCCTGTATATCAAGATAATATCTATCCGCATTTGTCAAGCATTATGGGAAATAAAATGAGGAAGCAACCTTCCTGGACCTCGAACACCTTAATATGTTTAGTCTAGCAAGATTTGTAACTTGGTGATATATAAACCAAATAGAAGTAGTGCTTCACTTAAGAAATAGGTTCTTCATTTTCACAGAGCGTTATAGATATATCATCCTCTGAGTGAAACATTGAAAATCGCAGCTGTGAGATTACATTTGTAATTGTAACAGATTATTTTATCTAAATAAACCTTAGATGGCAAGTCGAAAAATAACCCACCTAAAATTATAAACATCTGTGATCCTATTTCCTTTTCCATGCATAAATTAACTTGAAATTTTAATTTGTATTCAACCCCCTTCTATAAATTAACCTAGTTTATTTTTAATGAATAAGAAATGCATTACATAATCTTTCTTTTATAATACAAATATATGGTCCTTAAGAGAGATCTAGAAAATTATGCAGATATTACATATTAGAGTCTACAAAATACTGATAGTTTGATATATTATCTTTTACAATTTAGATTTAATTTATGAAAGATATAACATACTTAATATTTCAAGAACATCTAGAGTACTTCATTTTTGTTTTTGGAGTAATTGATAGTTTGTAATCAATTTTTTAGGAGTTTCCTTTATTCGGATCTATATTATGTTTCCCTACAAGTTGCACTTTTAGTTTTGAATGTTGTTTCCATTTGCACCCTTTGACAAAACTTTGTTAAATTTAATTGTTAACGTTAGTTTGACTCGGGGTAAAATCGAAAAAAGAAAATCATTCTAGTTTAGGTTATAGCATAATGAACCTCACAATTTTAAATTTCGAAGATCAAAACCGATTTTGAAGATAATATTGAGCTCAAATATCAAGTTCTAGTAACCAAATAGAAAGTTTCATCAAGCCGTAGTATATTCTAGCCTCCAAATCACTAAAAGAGGTAAAAAAAATTGATTCAAGGGTTCTTACTTGAAATTGGGAGTTTGATTTTCGGGCATTATTCTTAAATTTCGATATTAAAAATAGCTTTCGCTTGTTATTTGCAAATGATTCATGTATTTATTTGTAAGTTTTGTGTTCGACTTGGTAGAAAACAAAGTTGGAATTTAGAGTTTGCTCCGTATTTTTGTCGATTATATGATGAAAATTCTTGATTGTTTTACCTGTGATAGTGTTTAGTAGGTTTGGACCAAGATATTGAAGGAAAACAAGTTTCTTTTACCAAAATTGATGGAGCCTGGATTCAGACACGTTGTTCTTGGTGTTGTGTATATGTTGTGTACTTGATGATTTCATTAATAAAACACCTTGGTAGATTTTACTTAGTAAAAAATGTAGCACTCGACGGATAAGGATTATAGTCCCGACGGATGACTCAATATAGTCCCGACGGATGATGTTTTATTATCCATCGAGTGAGTAGCTTATGTAACAATAAGTCTGTAGCACATTTCTGCATACATATTGTTTAGATTCTGTAGTAGTACTCAAGTCATGTTGACTTTAACTAGATATACAGAATAGGTTGATTAATTGTACATAGATGATGTCTTGTAATTCTGCATAAATGAAATGAAGTCAAGTTCCAGATTGCTACCCAACGGATAAACAACAATGCCATTCGACGGATGATCAACAAGACAACCCGACGGATGATCATGAACTCGACGGATGATCATGAACCCGACGGATAAAGAATTCAAACATCTGTTGACAGTGACAACACAGTCACATGCGTCGAGTGTATGCAAATGGAATGTGGAAGCCTATTCAACTGGGTTTTATAGAACAAAGAAGCATTGCCATTTCTATGCTATTATGAAGATAATCAAAGATGCTAAAAAGGAGTAATGAAGTAGCATAGTATTAGACTTGATAGTTTTTATTTTATTATCCAGTCTTATTACTTTTGTAATCTTGGTGATATATAAACCAAGAAGTAGCAAATAGAACAACTAACCAAGCAACCAAGAGAGAAATATTTGTAAGCTGTATTCTTAGCATTTCTCTGCAATCTTAGTTGTGAAAATTTGTAAGTAGCTGTGAGCTAATTGCTACACAGAGTTCTCTTGATATATTATATATCTCTGGTGGATACATTCAAATCCACCAGAAAGTTTTTAAAGACCTGTGTTTTTAATTACTTGTGTTTTGATTCATTTCAAGTTATTATTCCGCACTCTGCAAATCAATTCACACTGATATATATATATATTTTAGTTAGAACAATTTTATTTGTGAAAAAGTTTCAAGAATTCCATTCAACCCCCCTTCTGTAATTCTTGTTGCATTGTTAGGGACCAACAATTGGTATCAGAGTAAGTTCTTAATAAACAAAGAGTTTAAAGATCACAACAAAATAACAAGATGAACAAGAAGGATGTTGGAGTCAAGATTCTTTTTCTGGATAAAGATAATTACCATCACTGGAAGGTAAAGATGCATCTTCATTTACTTTCTCAAGATGAGGCCTATGTAGATTGCATAGAAAGAGGCCCTCATGTACTAATGAGAGCTGCAACTAGAAATGAGCCATCTGTCCCCAAGCCAAGGCATGAATAGTTTGATCCTGATATTGAACAAGTCAGGAAAGATAAGAAGGCCATGAATATCATGTTCAATGGAGTTGATGGTGACATGTTTGACAACATCATCAATTGCAAAACTGCCAAGGATGTTTGGGATACAATACAGATTATCTGTGATGGTACTGAGCAAGTTAGAGAAAACAAGATGCAGCTACTGATTCAGCAATATGAGCATTTTTATAGTGAAGAAAGTGTTTCTCTCACTGACATTTTTAGTAGGTTTCAAAAACTACTAAATGCTCTAAAGTTGCATGGAAGGGTCTATCAGACAAAAGACTCCAATCTGAAGTTCCTTAGATCTCTTCCAAAGGAATGGAAACCTATGACAATCTCATTGAGAAACTCTCAAGATTACAAGGAGTTTACTTTGGAGAGACTGTATGGCATCTTGAAAACTTATGAGCTTGAAATAGAGCAAGATGAGAGGATGGAGAGAGGAAAGAAGAAAGGAGGATCCATTGCACTAGTTGCTGAGTTAGAGAAAGAGAAGGAGATGAAGATGGAAGCTGTTGAATCAACTTCAAAGGTCTGTGAAAACAAGGGCAAGGGGCTGGTAGCAGAAAATGAAGATTCTTTGAGCCAAGATGACATGGAAGATATTGATGAACATCTAGCATTTCTTTCCAGAAGATTTTCCAAGCTCAAGTTCAAGAAAAACTTTGAAGCAGCTAAGCCAAATAGAAACATGGTGGATAAATCAAATTCAAGTGTTTCAAATATGGCTTGGCAGGGCACTTTGCCAGTGAGTGTAGAAAGTCAGATTCCAATAAAAAGAAGTTTGAGCCTATGGATTATAAACAGAAATACTTTGAGCTGCTCAAACAAAAGGAAAGGGCTTTCATTACACAGGAAAATGACTGGGCTGCAGATTGTCTGAATGAGGATGAAGATGTCAGTTATGTCAATCTAGCTCTAATGGCCAAGTCTGATAAGACAGAGACAAGTTCTTCAAGCAATCAGGTAATCACCACTAACCTTGCATATTTATCTAAAGCTGAGTGTAATGATGCTATAAATGACATGTCTACGGAATTATATCATTTGTGTGTTACACTTAAGTCTCTTACTAAGGAAAATGCTAAAATCAAACAAAATAATTTGTTTTTAAGTGAGAGGAATAATGTGCTAGAGTCTCAGTTCATTGAATTTGAAAAATTAAGAATTGAGTGTAAAATTGCTAAGGATGAATTAACTGAGTCCTTGAAGAAAGAAGAGATCTTGAAGAAGCAGCTTGAACGAGAACATGAGGTGATTAAGGCATGGAAAACATCTAGAGATGTTCATGCTCAAATCACCAAAGTTCAAGGGATTGAGTCCTTTTGTGATGCAGCCTGGAAGAAGAACAAGGAGAAGCTGGAATCCAATTTGGTGGAAGGATTGCTAACAGATGTAGACTCGACGGATGATGAGGGTCATCCGTCGGATAACAAAAAGGGTTATCCGTCGAGTGATCTAAATCCACATCCGTCGACTGTGAGCAAGCCTGTGAGTAAAGCCAAGCTTGTCAAGTTAAATGAGAAATATGGATCAGTTTCCAAGAATTTTGTTCCAGGAGAATCTAGTCAAGTGAAGAAGGAGAAGAAGGCTAATGTTGGTCATATGACTGTCAAGCAATTGAGTGACAGACTTGAAAATATTGAGGTTAAAACAGAGGCTAAAAAGAAAAATAATAGAAATGGTAAAGTAGGGATTAACAAACACAATAACTACACACCTGATAAATATGCTCCTAGAAAAATATGTGTCAAGTGTGGTCTTGTAAATCATTTGTCTGTTAATTGCAAATCTGCCATGCCTATTTCCATATCTGTGCCACCTCACTTTCCCAACATGAATGCCTGCCTCCCATGCCTATGAATGCTATGTCTACACAGAATATGAATGCATAGTTTGCTAATATGCCATTTGCACATAATCCTTATTATGCTGCATTTAGTATGCCACAAATGCCATTTAGCATGCCTTACTGGAATAATATGTTCACTAATAGCATGCCATTCCCTATTAATCATAATATGCATGATAATTCTATTGTAATGAATGGTTTCAAAGATTCAACTCAAATGACTAAGGATGAATATGATATTCCCAAGTCAAATGAGATCAAACCTAAGAAACAGAAAAAGAAAGCTAACAAGGCAAGACCCAAGGAAACTTGGGTACCAAAATCAACTTGATTTGATTTTGATGTGTGCAGGGAAACAAAAAGAATCTATGGTACTTGGATAGTGGTTGTTCAAGACACATGACTGGTGATTCTACCCTGCTCACAGAGTTCAAGGAGAGTGTTGGCCCTAGTATTACTTTTGGAGATGACAGCAAGGGTTATACTGTGGGATATGGCTTGATTTGAAAAGACAATGTCATCATTGAGGAGGTTGCCTTAGTGGATGGTCTCAAGCATAATTTGTTGAGTATCAGCCAGCTTTGTGATAAAGGCAATCCAGTAACCTTCAACTCAGAAGCATGTGTTGTGACTAACAAGAGGAGCAACCAAGTGGTTCTTACTGGTGTGAGAACAGGAAATGTGTACCTAGCTGACTTCAACTCATCAAATGCAGAATTTGTTACTTGTCTTCTCAGCAAAGCAAGTCAGGATGAAAGTTGACTATGGCACAAGAAGCTATCCCATCTAAACTTCAAAACCATGAATGAACTAGTAAAGAAAGAACTGGTAAGAGGCATTCCTCAAGTGGAGTTTTCTAAGGATGGATTGTGTGATGCTTGCCAAAAAGGAAAGCAGATCAAAGCATCATTCAGGAAGAAGCTTGATTCAACAATTGAAGAACCTTTGCAACTGCTACATATGGATTTGTTTGGACCAGTCAATATGTTTTCCATTTCAAGGAAAAGATTTTGCCTAGTAATTGTAGATGATTTCTCAAAGTTCTCTTGGACATATTTCCTAAAGTCTAAAGATGAGGCTAGTGAAATCATCATCAATCACATAAGGCAAGTCAATAATCATCCTGATTTCAAAGTGAGAAGAATCAGGAGTGACAATGGAACTGAGTTCAAGAATTCTGTCATGAGAGCATTTTGTGAATAAAATGGGATTTTGCATGAGTTTTCAGCAGCTAGAACTCCACAACAGAATGGAGTAGTCGAAAGGAAGAACAGATCACTTATTGAAGCTGCAAGAACAATGCTTGAAGAGTCTATGTTACCAACATATTTCTGGGTTGAGGCTGTAAATACTGCATGCTATACTCAGAATATTTCTCTGATTAATCAAGCAAAATGCATGACTCCCTATCAATTGTTCAAGAACAAAAAGCCAACTCTAAATTTTCTTCATGTCTTTGGCTGTAAATGCTATATCTTGAGAAATCAAACTGATCAGAATGGGAAGTTTGATGCTAAAGCAGATGAAGGAATTTTAGTTGGATATGTTGTTGGTAAAGCATATAGAGTCTACAATCTAAGAACCAACATTGTTGTGGAATCAATACATGTTATGTTTGATGATAAAAAGATTGAAGGACTGCAAGATGGAGATTACCATGAGAGCCTCAAATTTGACAATGTGGAGATGGTTAGTGATGATAGTGATGATGAAAGTGATCAAGAAACAGTATCAAAGGATAATGCAGAAAAATCTACTACCAATGAAGTACAAAATTCAACATCTATTGAGTTACATAATGCTTCATCCGTCGGGAGACAATCTGCTTTATCCGTCGGGAGGCAACCAGCTTCGTCCGTCGGTACTCAAGATTCACCATCCGTCGGGTTATCAAAAGGAGCTGGGAGTCAGGATAGATCACTTACAGAAAGCTCCCCTTTTTCAAATCAAAGATCCATTAACTCAGGGGGAGTCTCTAACAATCAAAACTCAATCACACATCAAGACAACAATGAGGCCTCTTCATCTAGAGCTAATCTACCTCAACAAAGAAAATGGACAAAGGATCACCCCTTTGAGCTCATCATTGGTGATGTATCTTCTAGAGTTCAAACAAGGAGAGCAACTCAAGAAGAATGTCTATACAGCAACTTTCTTTCTAAGGAAGAACCAAAGAAGGTAGAAGAAGCTTTGTTGGATCCTGATTGGATTTTAGCTATGCAGGAGGAGCTAAACCAATTTGAGAGGAATAAGGTATGGAAGCCGGTGCCCAAGCCTAGAGGAAAGAATCCAATTGACACCAAATGGGTATTCAGAAACAAGATGGATGAAAATGGCATAGTAGTCAGGAACAAAGCTAGATTGGTTGCTAAGGGCTATTGTCAACAAGAAGGAATAGATTTTGATGAAACATTTGCTCCTGTTGCAAGACTTGAAGCCATTAGAATCTTCTTAGCCTATGTAGCCCATGCCAATTTCAAGGTCTATCAAATGGATGTCAAAAGTGCCTTTCTGAATGGAGACTTGGAGGAGGAAGTCTATGTCAGTCAGCCTCCTAATTTTGAAGATCCAAATTTTCTAGAATATGTCTACTATCTTTTGAAAGCACTTTATGGACTGAAACAAGCACCTAGAGCCTGGTATGACACTTTGTCAAAGTTCCTTTTGGAAAATCACTTCACAAGAGGTATTGTAGATAAAACTTTATTCTTTAGAAATGTTAATGGCTCTAGTATACTTGTTCAAATTTATGTAGATGACATTATTTTTGGCTCTACAGATGAAAAACTTTGCAAAAAGTTTGCCAAATTGATGGAGAGTAAGTATGAAATGAGTATGATGGGAGAACTCACTTACTTCCTTGGTTTGCAAGTTAAACAAGTTGGTGATGGAATATTCATTAGTCAAACTAAATACATTTATGATCTTTTAAAGAAGTTTGATCTAATTGATTTGACATCTGCACAAACTCCCATGGCCACTGCAACTAAGCTTGAATTAAACACTACTGAAAAGACTGTGGATATTTCAAGTTATAGGGGCATGGTTGGCTCACTTCTATACTTAACAGCTAGTAGGCCAGATATAATGTTTGCTACATGTTTGTCTGCTAGACTTCAGGCTGATCCTAGAGAATCTCATTTAGTAGCTATTAAGAGAATTTTCAGATATCTCAAGGGAACACCAAAACTTGGCATTTGGTACCCTAGAGATTCTGGTTTTGATCTAACTGGTTATTCAGATGCAAATTATGCAGGTTGTAGAATTGATAGAAAAAGTACATCAGGAACTTGTCAATTTCTAGGAAACAAGCTTGTGTCCTGGTTCAGTAAAAAGCAAAATTCAGTCTCTACTTCCACAACTGAAGCTGAATATATTGTTGCTGGCAGTTGCTGTGCACAGATTTTGATGAAAAACCAATTGCTAGACTATGGTCTGCAAGTGCAAAGAATTCCCATTTTCTGTGATAACACAAGTGCAATTGCCATCACTGAAAATCCAGTGCAACATTCAAGAACAAAGCACATATATAAAGTACCATTTCATAAGGGAACATGTAATGAATGGTACTGTGGAACTACATTTTGTTCCAAATGAAAAGCAGCTTGTAGATATTTTTACCAAGCCACTGGATGAATCCACCTTCTCAAGGTTGGTAAGTGAGTTAGGTATGCTTAATTATTCTTAAATCTTTTCAGATAATTTGCAAGTTGTTATGCAACCAGAAATTTAATTGATTTTTCAGTCTTAGATGGAATTTTGGCTAAGTCAGAATTTACATCTCGACGGATGATCTTTATCCATCGAGTTTGATCATCCGTCGGAATATTGTTTGTAAATAAAACTCAATTATTTTTCTAGAATATTTTATAACTCGACGGATAACAGTTTATCCTCATCCGTCGAATTATCTTAATCTTAGCCGTTGATTTCCTGAACATTATCCATCGAGTATACTTACAGTTTGTAAGCATAACACGACAGATAATTGATGGAATTTTTACAGTTTATTTTTAAACGGCTATTTTAGGCAATTTTCATTGGTTACTTTATTTTACCTTATTATTTTTGACAGTTATTTTTGAGATAGTATAAAAGCCTACTTCATTTCCATTGCTTTTCTTTTATCATTCTCAAATTATCTGCTCTAAATTCTCTCTTTCTCAAAAGCAATTAGCATCTCAATCTCTGCGATTTCCACTCTCTAACAATGGCACCAGTAGTCAAGATCATGTCACAAACTGGATACATCTATTAGAAGAACAACTTCACGGCTCTAGTAAACAAGGGGATTCAACATTCAAGTGACTACCACAAAATGATGGATTTTGTGAAGAACTGCAAACTCACCTATGCAATGCTAGAATCACCCACCATCTTTTGTGAGGTTGTTGAAGAGATGTGGACTACTGCTTCATACAACTCGACATATAAGACCATCATACTCACCATTAAAGGTAAGGAATTCTGTATTAACAGTGATGTTATCAAAGCATGTTTCAAGATTCCTGATATTACTGTGACCTCACCACACACAGACACTGATATAGTTAATATGCTTAATTCCATGAACTATGTACTATCTACTTCTAAGTTAAGTGACATTAGAAGATTGGGTCTTAGGAAGGAATGGAGTTTCATGTGTGATGTAGTGACCAAGGTCTTTTCTGGTAAAATCAGTAATTTTGATTCTGTCAATATTTCAATGCTTTACATGCTAGTACAGACTAGTTCTTTAATTTTAGTGATCTTGTTTTGTTTGAGTTGGGATTTAAATTAGGAGAGCTAAATAAGAGGGGTAAAAATGTTTATTATGCTAGATTTTTCATGATGTTAGCTAACCACCTCTCTGAGGAAATTGTGCTTGAGAACCCAAACAACAAATTAGATTGTTGGGTTCAAGAGAGAAGAATTATTGCAGATTTGAACAAGTCAAATCATCACAAGGAGAGACCACTCTTCTATTTCCCTGTAATGGAAGCACCTCAGGTAAGTGAGGTAAGTTCATCTGTCTCTACTCTTCCAAACTCACAAATTTCTTTGCATTCTAGTGTAGCTATGGCAACTGTGTCAATGACCCAACAGTTGGCTATCCAAGCTACCAAATCCAAAATTTCAAAATCTAAGTCAAAGAAAGCCCCCTCTAGTATCTCTCAAAAGATGCCAGTTGCAAAATCCACCAAACCAAAAGAGGGGAGTGTGAAGGTGGGTAAGGTAGGTTAGGGATAGGGTGAACATAAAAGAAACCCTGAGGATAAGGTTGGAGAGGTGAGTGTTTCCCAGCTTAGTCACACTACAGTTTCCCAACAAAAAGCAGTGCTTAATAAGGACATAAGCTCATTTCTAGTTGCATCCTCCCAAAAGGATGTGACTATTGAACAAAGCTCTCAGCCAAGAGCACAGGCCAAAAGGGTAAGGGACACAAGATCACCCCAAACCTATACTAGAAAGAAGAAATCAAAAACCTTTGGGGATGCACAGGGTTCACACACTGTGCAAACTAGTGCTAAAGACACAGTCACTGCACCTTCACAAATTCAGCTTGATGTGGCTCCAATAAATGTGGAGTCACAGCCAAAATCATTAGTTATAGAAGCACCTCAAACACCAAATTCTCCCACAAACTCTCTGGATGTGGACATGATCAACACATCAATTCCTGATTCCCCTTCTTTAACTTTGTTTGGGGAAGCCAAAATCTAGTGCAAGTGAGCATCATCTTTTGGATGATTTGTTGGCTCACTTGCCAATTCTTTCAGGAACTATTGAAACATCTGTGCCCAAAATCTCATCAATCAGCACAGAGTCCATAATAGTTTCAATTCCAAGTTCATTCATTTCTACTCTCTCGATGGATATTGCTCATTCGTCGAGTAGTGATTGTATCCCGACGGATAAGCTTAACAGCATTTATCCGTCGATTAGTCAAACTGCTAACCCGATGGATATTCCTCATCCATCGGGTGTCTCTGCACAACTTCAAATTTCATCTATTATCTCTAGTGCAGAAGACTTAGTGGTTGTACAGTCACTCTTAGGATTGAGGGAAAAGAGTGTTATGAGTGAGAGTCTGGGTTGCTCCCAGGAAAAAGGAGAGGAAAAGAGTAAAAATATGCAATCCATTTCTTCAGGATTGGCAAAAGAGAGTGAGAGGAGTCCCACCTTAGATGGTGAAGGTGAGGGTGTGAAGGTGGGAAGCCAGGGTGAGACCCTGATACAACAAAAGAGAGAACAAGAGAGAAATGCAGGTACAGGAGCTATAAGGATGGATGTCATTGCTAGTGAGTTAATGAATGTCCAGGATACAGACAGGGAGGGACTATCTCAGCAACCTCAAGCTGTTATAGATTCCACCTCCCTTGATGCTGAGGCATTTACTCACCCTATCCCAGCTTATCAACTTCTAGCTGAACAGGGCAATGACAATGCAGAAAGGATGCTCAATTTGGTGCATACCACTCAGTCAATATTAAGAGCTAAGGATGCCATCACAGCTTTGCCCTCTACAGTTGGTGATGTTGATTATGAAACTAGTGGTTCAGCAGATTTCTTTGGAGATGAGGGTGGAGATAGTGAAGAAGAGTCATTAGACATAGGGGGAGAAGTAGGTTCCAGTTCAAGATCAGGCATGCCATCATGGGCATTTTCAAAATATTGTGATGAACACTACTTCAAGACAACCCTGATCCAACTCATAAATTAGACAAATTCTGCTCTTCAAACCACTACAAATGCCAACACCAAGAAGCTCCTTCAAGCACATCTTGCCTCTCTGCAACTACAACAGATTCAAGGCTTCCAACATGCTAGCGATGTCAACACCATCAAGGGTGATATTGATGAGATGAAAAAGGCTATTTCTGGTAAGATGGACTCTAAGCTTCCAGAAGCCACAATGTTTGACATCAAGAGACAACTCAGGAAAAATTCTGATCTTGCCACAAAGATAGATGCCTTGGATACAAGAATGTCAGCTATGGAAGCATCTCTAACAAACAGACTTTCTTCAGAAACTGGTGGCTGCACAAACCTCCTCCTCTACTCAACTTGATGATAACAAAAAGGGGGAGAAAGGACCAAGTGAAATGGAGAAGCTTCAAATTCAAATCAGTAAAGATTGTGCCTAAAATTGCTTTCACCAAGCCACCAGTAACAGACAGTATTGATCTGATCAATGAAGCAACAGCCAATTTAAGAGAAGCTGAAAAGGAGCAGTTGAAACCAATCAACTGGGAGAAAATTGACGAGGACATACAAAAGAAGTTTGGGCTAGTAAAGAAGCCAGAAAAGTCAGCCATTCATCACTCTCAAGTCAAGCAGATTTCTGTGAATGAAATGAGCATGAACTATCTGGAAAGAGGACAGCCATCCTGCATCAAATCTCCAAAGGCTGAAATAATTCTGAAGCCAAGGGTGAACTATCCAAAATCATCATTAAAGAACCCTTTGGATACAGTATATGAGACACCTAATCCTGATAAGAAGAAGCTTCTGTCAAGATCAATTACCTTCTACAAGGATCCAGCTGATTCAGCCTTAAAAAGGAGAATTGCTAAAGTTTTCAGAAATGGGAAAGAAATTTGTGTGGTGGCTGGACATCCTCAATTTGCTCAAGCAAAGAGAGAAGAAAAGGCAAGATTGAAGCAAGAAAAGAAGCAAGCTATTCTAGATGCAAAAAAGGCTACACAAAAGAAAGAGCAAGCTGCTATCTTGGCCAAGCTACAAACTGTGAAACCAACACAATAAATTCCTGCTCAGCCATCTGAAATCACTGGATCTCAAGATCCAAAGAAGCAAGTTGAACCATAACAGAAGAAATCTCAGAGATACAAAGAATTGGCCAAAAAAAACCAAAAGGAAATTGAACTTTGTTGGTAAGGGATTGAAGGATCAGTTTCCCAAGGATTCCTGTAATAACCCCAATTTTTTTTGGAAAATTTTTGAAACCCTTATGAATAGTGATTTTGCAGATTGTGCTGAATGAGAAAACTTTTTATGCCACACTATGTAGGGGTTCTGTTATGGATATTCTGAGATTTTATCAGTACTCTATATGGTATATAAGTGTATGTAAAGATCGTCAGAATCCAATTCCGAACACTTTGATTTTTCCCGAAAATCCACTAGATACGGAAAGAATTGAGTATAAGGTAACAGGATAAAAAGGATTTAAATTAAAGGATTATAAGAGAGGATCATAAAAGGATTATAATGTATTGAGAAAGGTTAAGGAAACCCAAGTAATAAGATCCCGGGTATGATCCCTCAAACGATAAACGAAAATGAAAGTTAAGTGAACCGTATAACAGATCAACGGTCATTAGGCAAACAATTAGGAAGTTAATCAAGGAGGTTAGGGATGATGAGGTCATCCAACTAATAAGAAGAGGGCAAGTAAGGGATGATGACATCATAAGCATGACATAAGCATGACATAAGGGGAAGGAGATGTGGTTGATTTAAAACCACACAAAGTCAAGGTTAGAAAGGTAATTACCCAAAAACCAAAACAAAAACAACCAAGCTAGCCAAAACAAATCAAAGCAAACACAAAATTATTTCATTTCTTCAACATTGCTCTCGGCTTTTTCTTCTTTTCAAAGGAAGAAAAATCAAAAAATCAAGTTCCAAGCATTGTTAAATCACAAGGTAATTATCTAAGGTTCCTTGTACATAGATATGGATATCCTATAAGTTTAAGCTTCTAATTCCTTCACAATCTCTTCCAATAAATCAAGGAAGAAGATGGTGAATAGTAACCTTCAAGAAATAACTTTGGTTTTCTTGATTTTTTATGAAAGTTCAAGGTAGCTTAAGCATAGATCAAGGCTTCCATGGGCATTCCAAGGATCTTTCATTGATTAAAAGCTTCAAGGAAGGTATATCATCTCTAAACCCTAGCTTACTTTGTATATTAGGATGATTTTGGTTGTTATGGTAAAAGAGTAGCTTAATGCTTGTAGGTTTAGAGTTTGGGTTGGAGTTGTAGTGAATTGAATGTTGAAACTTATTGATTAGTAAAGGACTTAAGTATAGTTTTAAATTCATGATTGAGAATAACATAAATTGGAGAACTTGAGGTTTTGGGGGCTGTTGTAGTGTGATATGGATGGATGTTGGTTGTATGAATGAATTGGGATTGATTGGTGGTTGAATTGGTTAGGTAAAATTTTGGGAAATCGCGTAAACATAGCCGTCGTAATGCCCGATTTACCGTAGACTGTTTTTGTTCTTAACATCAGAACCCTTGAACTCACTGTTAGGTTTTTACCATTGCCATGTTTAGATAGTTCATGTTACGAGCTTCGTTTTGATATGTAGTTCGTTTGATTCCGATGTACGGTTTAGGAGAAACGACCATATTAAGTAACGGTGTTTCACGACCGAACCATTACCACTCGCCTTACTTTGAAACATAGGTTAAAGACCTTAAAGGACTAAATGGGAGTATGAATCATTTATGTAAATTGTATTAGGCAGTTGGTAAGACACTCGCGAAAGAATCGCCGTAAAACCCTTAATGGTTAATTTATTAAAAATGGTGGAGCCGAGGGTACTCGAGTGACTTAAGAGAATCCGTAAGCGCAAAGCGAGCGTTAGAGTCTAATTTGGTTAAAGTATAGATTTACAAGTGACTTTGGTTTAATTCCAACTCACATGTTGTTTATAGGTTACCAGACTCGTCCCGAGCCATTTGTAACCCCCAGTCGCTCAGGCAAGTTTTCTACCCGTATAACTGTTGTTGTGATGTATATATGTATATGCATTGTCTTGTGATAAATGCATGTTGGTTAATTAGCAAATTCTTGCGATATATTGGAGCATGTGATATGGTATATATGCATGCCTGTTTCGTATTCTTGATTTATATATCTGTTGGTTCAAATGCTTATTAGTTGCATAATACCTATGCTAGAGATAAGCGGTAATTTGCATATACCCTTAGTAAAGGGGACCCCAAGGTGAACATTTTCTAAAACCGGGAGTCGATGTTCCCGAGTATATTATATATATATATATATATATATATATATTTAAATATATATATATATATATTGATATAGTTTTCAAAACTATTAATCGAATAAGGTTTATTCGATAACTTTTATTTATTTAATGAATATTATTACGAATATTCATTCGAGGGCTTATGACTCCTTTTATTTATTTAATGAATATTATTACGAATATTCATTCGAGGGCTTACGACTCTTTTATATTATTTATTGAATATTATTCGAATATTCATTCGAGGACTTATGACTCTTTTATATTATTTATTGAATATTATTCGAATATTCATTCGAGGACTTATGACTCTTTTATATTATTTATTGAATATTATTTGAATATTCATTCGAGGGGTTATGACTCAGTTTATATTGTTTAATGAATATTATTTGAATATTTATTTGAGGATCTATGACTCCGATTAATTGCTGTGATATATTCTTTATTTTATTAAAGAATAAGGTGTCGATAATCCAACTTATTTTCGATTATTCAAATAAATATAGTACTTTCATATAAGTATATCTTTGGTTATTTAATATCCATTCCAAGTATGAGTTTTAAAACTTCTACTTCGAATATTTTTATAAGGATTATCTTTATGAGAATATTATTTAAATAATAATATTCAGATATTTCTAATATATCGGGACTGATTTATTCTAATAAATCAGCAGTACTCCAAACATTCTTAAAAATGTTTTCGAGTCTTCAAAATGATTTTTAAAGTTAGAGTGGACCCCAAAACTCATTTTTATATTTAAGATCTTCCTTTCAAAGGGGATTTAAATACTCGCTCAAAACTTGGGGGATCCATCTCTGTGGTGTATTTTACATTCGCAACGTGGTTGCTGTTTTGAGAAAACAAATGAATTGATTACTTACCCAACGTTCAGGAAGTAAGCCCATCTAATTGAGTCGGCATAAGCGACAGGCCGGGGTACGGTCTATCAAAGTGTAAGTGGCTGGGTGGCAGTCCATCAACGCGTAAGAGGCTGGGTGGCGGTCCAGCACAAGGTCCTAATGAGGCCAGGGTGATGACCGGTGGGGGATTCATCCATCTACTAGTAGATAAGGTTACTTATTGGTATTTTTGCCTGATCAGCAAGATATCGGGTTTATGCCAAAATTCTTTCCTTTCCAAATTTATGGAATATTGCAACTCTGTTCATACTTTACATGACAGAGGTTTTCAGGAAATGTATGGGAGATATATATATGAATATATTTATATATCGGGACTTAATGAAGCATCTCGTAACTTCATTATTTATAATGATATTTCAAGGATTGAATCTATTTAAATCTTGTCTTGTAGTCTCATCTATGTGATGAACTTCTGAAACTAATTATAACTTGAACGGTGGTAGTTCAAGTAGTATTCGGAAAAGATATAAGTATATTGGAGTATTTTGTAACTTCATCTTTTCAACTTATATCCAGTTAATGATTATCTTATGAATAACAAAGAATTTCTGAAAAACGTTGAGACAAGGTTAGATATATGAGATCACCTTGCAGCGATATTTTTATACAGTTATAAACTGGAACTCTGTGTATATTATGCATGGAAGAGGACTTCCAAGATTTGAAAAGTATATATGTATATATATACTGAATATTTTGCGACTTCATCGCATTAAGATATCAGCTTGGTTCATTTCTTTTGACCAAGACTTTCATGAGTACTATGAGTATGCTCATATAATGTTAATCAGTATACATATTATTTTGGTGGGCTTGTTGCTCACCCTTGCTTTCTTCTTTCATCACACAACATCAGATAGACAAGATGAACAGGACCAAGCTCCCAATTTGCGAGCGAATAGGAAACGTTCCGCAATTTCCTATAGGCGTTGATGTCACTGTAGCTGAGGTAGGAACTACCAATAGGCTAGGCTTTCAACTTTTGATGTACCAGATTTATGTATATTTATGAATTGTAATAATGGCAGAGAAATGTAAATTATTCAGAAACCCTTTTAAGGTGTATTGGCAGATAATTGTGAAATAAAATGACTTGTGATTATTTTTGGATATTCATCTCTGAGACTATAACTTGTGGCGTGTGTGTTTATTGTGGGGTCACAGTACAGAGTAGTTGATTATTTATTGAGATTGGGTGTTATTAAGGGAAATGGAACTCGTGACAACCCGGATCCCCGACCCCGGATTTGGGGGTGTTACAGAAATGGTATCAGAGCTAAGCGTTATAAACCTCAGAGATGATGTGACGTTAAGATAATAAGTTCACTAAGATAATAAGAACTCTTTCCAAGTTCATAGTCGGGCTACCTAACGTAGTACTGACAGTTAAAACCCTTATGGGAACCCTTATAAATATCGTGATAGAAGCGTAGTTCGTTATCGTATATGTTAGCGGGACTCCGAACCCTGAGGTTGAGGAGCAACAACGCGATGATGTTTCATTAGTTATTGGAGATCGGATTGTGGATCCAATAGAGCGTCCTAACACGGGACCGAATGATGTTCATATTGAGGATGTAGCGGTTGAGGATGTTGTCCTAGAAGGGATAGTTGCTGAGGAGGATCCCATGGAGGATCCTGACAAGAATGAATAAAGGACCACTGATGAATTGATGACCATGGTTAGGTCGACTACTAGAGGTAGGATTGGTCGGTCACTACCGGAGGTTCGTTCATGTTTGTAAAGATAGTAGCCCCCTTTAATGCGGCTTACTCGAGAAGTTGAATGGACGGAGAAATACGAGAACAACTTTCAAGAACTGAAGCAAAGATTGGTGACGACCCCTATGATGGCGTTGCCGGATGGAATAGGAGATTTTGTGATGGTAGTGACGCTTCGCATAAGGAATTAGGGTGCTTCTTATACAGTACAACAAGGTAATCGCGTACGCGTCAAGACAATTAAGGGAATATAAAATTCGATATCCCCACCCATGAGCTTGGGCTCGTGGCAATAGTTTTGCCCTAAATATTGGAGGCACTACTTGTATGGAGAGAAGTGCGAGATTTACACAAGCCATAAGTGCTCTAGTGCATTTTCACGCAGAAAGAGCTCAACATACGCCAGAAAAGGCGGTTAGAGCTAATCAAGAATTATGATTGGGAGATTCTTTATCATTCGGGGAAAGCCAATGTGGTGGCTGATGCCCTTAGTAAAAAGGAGAGACTCAAGATAATAATGTCTTTGGGAGAGTTTATAAGAGATTTTGAGAAAATGGAAATAGAAGTGAAGGTAACCGGAGCCGGTACCGAAAAGCTGTTTGAGATTGCAATACAGACCGAATTATTGGAAAAGAACATATTGTACCAGAAAAAGTGATGAATGAAGGCAGAGAGCCAACAAATAGATATGAGATTTATACCGAGAAAGGTGATAAGGGAATAATGAGGTATTCCTATAGAATTTGGGTTCCAAATGTTCAAGAGCTTAAAGATGAGATCTTAGATGAAAGTCATAGTTCAAGGAATAAGATTAAGGGCAAACCCTGAATGTGATAGTCAGGGAGGATGCCATCAAGATAGAAGGAACCCATAACATAATGAAGTGGAAAATGAGGATTTTAACGTATAAGATAACCCCAAGTATGGGAGAAGGATGAAACATTTCATACTAAGGAAACAGAAAGTCGAGTAAGGAAAGGAGACCCGAGACGGTACTCCTATACGACAATTCATGGACCTGTCTAAAAAGGACTTAGACTATTATCCCCAACCACCACCCTGAGGAAACAATGCGGTGAGAAATTCTTTCAGGACCTTTAAGTCGCTAAGCCCTTAGAGTTCCAAGGAACAAGCTGACCGAGTCGAGGCAAGAGCCTGACTAAAGGAAATATAGGAATCATTTGAAATTCTAAATGATTGACGAATCACAAAAGACTGTTTTTGTCACTTACCCTCCTAAGAGAGAGGCCACCCACTGGTGAAAGGCCAAGGAAGGCACGAAGCAAGAGATTATAATAAACTGATTAAAGTTCAGTCAATTGTTTTCAGGAAAGTACTTCCCAAGGTTATGAAGATAGTGTAGAAGCTTTAGAGCCAGAACAAAGGCAGAAGAGTATGATGAATTATGAATCTAAGTTGTAAAAGTTGTCAAGATTCGTTCTGAGGACACGAATCCAGAATGACGGGATGTTTGAAATCAATGCTTATGTTGTGTTGGATCATGAAATAATGATAAGAGAAAGGAAAATAAAAAGAAACTGAAGTGGAAAGGAATATAAAGGCAATAGAGTTTGAGGAATGATAAGGGAGTTGGGTATGAGGAAACCCTAAAGACTCATAGAAATAGAAATAGAAAAGTATGTAATCGTCAGGATGAGGGTGATTCACCATGAGTTAAATTGATGGTTGAAGGCATAAGAGATATATATATTGTACCCCCTTTAAGTTGGGAGGATTCGAGGAAACCTTGAGATAGTTCGAAGGATAAATAATGAGACGCGGATAGACTGAGGAGACAAGGAAGTAAGAAATTAGGAAAATTGGATGAAGGAAGTGACCTTTAAGAATGTGAAGTGTAAGACCGGTGGCTCGATACCCAGAAAGGGAGACGCCAGGTATGAAAGATATCCCAACATTGAGGTGACTGTTGAGATAAACAACAAAAGTAAATAAGGAATTATTAAGAAGAGGTTCACGTTGAACACGACCAATATCTTCCAGAACATCCTTGTTATCGTTACCAAATTAGGAAAGAAAAGCGGATAACCGTTGTTATCTTTTGGAGGCCATATTGATTGACCTCATTTTGAATACAGATGTTATTGTGAAATTAGGCATATACTATCGAGGTGGGAATGATTGAATAAGACACCCTTATCAGGGATATATGACTTGATTTATCCATGGAAGGATGCATGTACTTTTTTAAAGGTGGAATTAAGGATAGAACATCGGTAACTTAAAACAAATCCTAGGGGAATGCATAAAGGTTGGCATTTCACCTTTAATAGGGATAGTATGAGTTTTGACAGTATGAATTGGAAAGGATTAAGGTAATAACAACCTTTAAGAATCAGTGGAGAAATTTTTTCAGAAGTATATAGACAATGATTCTGGTATAAATAAATTGTATCTTGATATGCCCTGTATCTAGGGAATACAGGAGGAACGATTCCAGGATAACCTTAGAGGTTTTACAAGGAGAAAGGTAATATTCAAAATTCTCAAGAATAAATATGTTGATAAAGGAAATGTGACGTAATTATAATGATGCCAAGTGGGGCACGTGTTAAACCACGAGAAAGTATGGATCGAACCAGTAATGGTCGATATCGTTCAGGGCAATTAGGACTTAAGATAAAAGATGTTCTAAGTATGATTGAGAGTCAGTCGTGACAGTGATTAACCTCTAAAGACTGAGGCAATAACTTATGGAAAAATGGTGATATTTTTTTTTTACTCATCAGATTTTAAGGAAAACATCTTCACATAAGCAGTGATTGAAATGAGGTAGAAAATTTATTTGGAGGTGGTTAAAATGACATTGACTGTAAGGAAATTTTTACTATTAGGAAAGGCCAAAGAGGTGGCCGACACTTTAAGTGTAAGAGGACAATTATAGGCGCTCGTGCCAGAGGAATACAGTGATGATGGTTAAAGCTATGAAGGTTGTATTATGGTTTGGAAGATTGACATTCCTTCTGATGACTGTGCAATACCCAACTGTAATAGTAGTTTGGTAAAGGTTTAATTCGTATAATCGCCATGAGCGGGCTATCTATCTTAGAAGGTACTATCTTGAGATAAACCAGGACCATGTTACAGAAATGTTACGAAATGACTAAATGAACCTTTGAGATGCATGTCTCCCAATGAAGACATACGATTAAGAATGGTATTAACATGCTATCGTTGCCTTCATTAAAACTCTTCTGCAATTTTATATGCTTCATGTCATGAATGTACGTCAGGATCGGGAGTGTTCTTCATGAATCATGAACGGTGATCATGTTACCTCCTTAGAAGAATTCGATACGATATGTATGGACTCCGTATGGTTAGCTATTAAGACTTCATGGAAAGCGAATGACTATAGTAGGTCAGTGGTGGGCAATAGTAATGCTCTAATGAGTGTATGAATAATGAGACAATGACAACTGTGAGAGTTGTATTGTAATGAATGTTGAGATTGAGTACCACTAATCGGGTCGTGGTGATGTATAAGTTATCATTGAATAGACTAATTAAGTAGACTATTTACCTATTGAATATTTATTCCTCCTTATCAATAGAGGGTCGTATGACTATACGAGGAAGGTTGTGATGCAAGCATAGAATTCTAGTAACGATGATGTCTAGAGTGAGATCCCAGATTCGATTTTCAATATCGAGGGAGTTTCAAAGGTGATTGTGTATAAGCTCGAGGAAGAGCATGGGTCCATAGAATGATGCATGGAATAGTAAATATTTAAGCATGTGAAATGCGATGCGATAATACTTGATATATATATACATATATTTTGTTCTCCTATGACAAACCTCTATAGTTCAGAGGTAGGTTCCAAGCCAGATATTTTGTGGCAGTATATTTTTCTCATATACACAATTCTCTTCAATTCGTTTTTTTCTCTCCTTTTCATTTTGTATAAGCTGAGAAGAACAACCCTTCCAGAAGGGGAGGTATTGCTGAATAACTATCTATCTGTGTGATAGAAGCCTAGTAGGATACCACATGTTGTTAAATTGCTTGTCAAGTACAAAAGGCTGGCCACCTTCTGTACTAACTATGCAATAAAACAAGTGTTCATGATCATAGTGATCTCTCAATAAATTCTTTTACCTCTATACGAAGGATCGAGCTTTCAAAGATGGAAGCCGCTAGAAATGAAGTAGTATCAGTGCAGGGGTATTCCGATTCTAACGCATTCGTGATACTAAGGTTGACGCGTTTATTTAAAGGTTATAGAACGCTAGCGAGCAAAAGTGTAACCAGTATGATATTAGGTACGGAAGATAGTAACAATTACGAACTGGAAAAGAATGGGCATTGAGAAGCAAAAGCTCTAATGCTAAAAGCTATAATGAGAGTCTGTGCAATAGACTTGAAAGAAATTGGAATGATCACTTAACACAAATTGAGTTTTCTTACGACAATAGATCCTATGTCATTATCGAGATGTCGCCATATGAGATCCTTGAGGGAAGACAATGTCGATCTCCCTTATGTTAGGATGAAGTTGTAGAGCGCAAGATGCTCGGACCCGCAGTAGTCCAAAGGACCAGGGATATAATAGATCTAATCAGAGGACGACTGCGAGTAGCCCAAGATGGACATAAGAAGTATGCTGATTTAACAATGAAAGGACAAAGAGTATGAAGGAGGGAACCTTGTATTGTTAAGAGTATTCCCTTAAAAAGAATTGATGAGGGTTGGAAAGAAAGGAAAGTTTAAGTCCACGAATTATTGGATCCTTGGATATATTAAGACATATTGGGAAGTTAGCCTATGAGCTAGCCCTACCCCCGAACCTGTAGCAAGTTCATAACGTATTCCACGTATCAATGTTAAGAAAGTGTAATTCGGATGCCAGATAAATAGGGGCATATGAGCGCATAGACATGCAACCCGACGTAACCTATATGGAGCAACCAGGAAGGGTTATAGAGTGAAAAGGAACAAGTACTTAGGAGAAGGGTTATCAAACTAGGCAGAGTTTGGTGGTAGGACCACAATGTGGGAAAATTTACTCGAGAGTTAAAAAGTGCAATGCTAAGAGAGTATCCCTATTCATTTTCTATCTGATTCCGGGACGGAATCTTTTTAAGGAGGGGAGACTGTAATAACCCCAATTTTTTTGGAAAATTTTTGAAACCCTTATGAATAGTGATTTTGCAGATTGTGATGAATGAGAAAACTTTTTATGCCACACTATGTAGGGGTTCTGTTATGGATATTCTGAGATTTTATCAGTACTCTATATGGTATATAAGTGTATGTAAAGATCGTCAGAATCCAATTCCGAACACTTTGATTTTTCCCGAAAATCCACTAGATACGGAAAGAATTGAGTATAAGGTAACAGGATAAAAAGGATTTAAATTAAAGGATTATAAGAGAGGATCATAAAAGGATTATAATGTATTGAGAAAGGTTAAGGAAACCCAAGTAATAAGATCCCAGGTATGATCCCTCAAACGATAAACGAAAACGAAAGTTAAGCGAACCGTATAACAGATCAACGATCATTAGGCAAATAATTAGGAAGATAATCAAGGAGGTTAGGGATGATGAGGTCATCCAACCAATAAGAAGAGGGCAAGTAAGGGATGATGACATCATAAGCATGACATAAGCATGACATAAGGGGAAGGAGATGTGGTTGATTTAAAACCACACAAAGTCAAGGTTAGAAAGGTAATTACCCAAAAACCAAAACAAAAACAACCAAGCTAGCCAAAACAAATCAAAGAAAACACAAAATTATTTCATTTCTTCAACATTGCTCTCGGCTTTTTCTTCTTTTCAAAGGAAGAAAAATCAAAAATCAAGTTCCAAGCATTGTTAAATCACAAGGTAATTATCTAAGGTTCCTTGTACATAGATATGGATATCCTATAAGTTTAAGCTTCTAATTCCTTCACAATCTCTTCCAATAAATCAAGGAAGAAGATGGTGAATAGTAACCTTCAAGAAATAACTTTGGTTTTCTTGATTTTTTATGAAAGTTCAAGGTAGCTTAAGCATAGATCAAGGCTTCCATGGGCATTCCAAGGATCTTTCATTGATTAAAAGCTTCAAGGAAGGTATATCATCTCTAAACCCTAGCTTACTTTGTATATTAGGATGATTTTGGTTGTTATGGTAAAAGAGTAGCTTAATGCTTGTAGGTTTAGAGTTTGGGTTGGAGTTGTAGTGAATTGAATGTTGAAACTTGTTGATTAGTAAAGGACTTAAGTATAGTTTTAAATTCATGATTGAGAATAACATAAATTGGAGAACTTGAGGTTTTGGGGGCTGTTGTAGTGTGATATGGATGGATGTTGGTTGTATGAATGAATTGGGATTGATTGGTGGTTGAATTGGTTAGGTAAAATTTTGGGAAATCGCGTAAACATAGCCATCGTAATGCCCGATTTATCGTAGACTGTTTTTGTTCTTAACATCAGAACCCTTGAACTCACTGTTAGGTTTTTACCATTGCCATGTTTAGATAGTTCATGTTACGAGCTTCGTTTTGATATGTAGTTCGTTTGATTCCGATGTACGGTTTAGGAGAAACGACCATTTTAAGTAACGGTGTTTCGCGACCGAACTATTACCACTTGCCTTACTTTGAAACATAGGTTAAAGACCTTAAAGGACTAAATGGGAGTATGAATCATTTATGTAAAGTGTATTAGGCAGTTGTTAAGACACTCGCGAAAGAATCGCCTTAAAACCCTTAATGGTTAATTTATTAAAAATGGTGGAGCCGAGGGTACTCGAGTGACTTAAGAGAATCAGTAAGCGCAAAGTGAGCGTTAGAGTCTAATTTGGTTAAAGTATATATTTACAAGTGACTTTGGTTTAATTCCAACTCACATGTTGTTTATAGGTTACGAGACTCGTCACGAGCCATTTGTAACCCCCAGTCGCTCAGGCAAGTTTTCTACCCGTATAACTGTTGTTGTGATGTATATATGTATATGCATTGTCTTGTGATAAATGCATGTTGGTTAATTAGCAAATTCTTGCGATATATTGGAGCATGTGATATGGTATATATGCATGCCTGTTTCGTATTCTTGATTTATATAACTGTTGGTTCAAATGCTTATTAGTTGCATAATACCTATGCTAAAGATAAGCGGTAATTTGCATATACCCTTAGTAAAGGGGACCCTAAGGTGAACATTTTCTAAAACCGGGAGTCGATGTTCCCGAGTATATTATATATATATATTTAAATATATATATATATATTGATATAGTTTTCAAAACTATTAATCGAATAAGGTTTATTCGATAACTTTTATTTATTTAATGAATATTATTACGAATATTCATTCGAGGGCTTATGACTCCTTTTATTTATTTAATAAATATTATTACGAATATTCATTCGAGGGCTTACGACTCTTTTATATTATTTATTGAATATTATTCGAATATTCATTCGAGGACTTATGACTCTTTTATATTATTTATTCAATATTATTCGAATATTCATTCGAGGACTTATGACTCTTTTATATTATTTATTGAATATTATTTGAATATTCATTCGAGGGCTTATGACTCAGTTTATATTGTTTAATATTATTTGAATATTTATTTGAGGATCTATGACTCCGATTAATTGCTGTGATATATTCTTTATTTTATTAAAGAATAAGGTGTCGATAATCCAACTTATTTTCGATTATTCAAATAAAGATAGTACTTTCATATAAGTATATCTTTGGTTATTTAATATCCATTCCAAGTATGAGTTTTAAAACTTCTACTTTGAATATTTTTATAAGGATTATCTTTATGAGAATATTATTTAAATAATAATATTTAGATATTTCTAATATATCGGGACTGATTTATTTTAATAAATCAACAGTACTCCAAACATTCTTAAAAATATTTTCGAGTCTTCAAAATGATTTTTAAAGTTAGAGTAGACCCCAAAACTCATTTTTATATTTAAGATCTTCCTTTCAAAGGGGATTTAAATACTCGCTCAAAACTTGGGGGATCCAGCTCTGTGGTGTATTTTACATTGTGGTTGCTGTTTTGAGAAAACAAATGAATTGATTACTTACCCAACGTTCGGGAAGTAAGCCCATCTAATTGAGTCGGCATAAGCGACTGATAAGTGGCATTTTACACCACTTAGAACGTCTTAAAATGGCTTAAATTGGTGTCTTGAAATCAAGTATTTTGTGTATTTGATGCGTTTTTCTAGTGTTTATGCATTTCAGGGTAATAGTTGCATTTCGGGGGAGGAGTCATCAAGAATAAGCCTTGGCATGTGTTCACCATTGCGAGAGGAAAGGAATGGGCAGATTACGGCGAAGAAACGGAGCAAGCTTGGAATTTTTCCAGTAGGGTCCTGCGCGCCCGCGCAGCAATGCTGAGCGGCCGCGCAGCAGCCTGCGCGCCCGCGCAGATATGCTGAGCGGCCGCGCAAGGTCGGGGAAAAAGCTGAATTATTTTAGACTTCTACTTCTGTGTGGCTTCCAACTTCTATGTAATCTGAGTTTTATGGGACTATTATATAGGTAGATTTGAGACATTTTCATAGAGAGTATTAAGGAGATTATGTTTTAGATTGTGTTTTACGCAAGAAGCAAAGGAGATAAGGAAGAAGACCGATTTAGCACACCGCAACGAAGAGGAAGCATATATTCTTGTGATTCTTGTTTCGTTGTAACGTTGGATGCTAGTTTTCTTGCTTTGACTTATTTACTCTTGTGACATACTCTGTTTTAATATAATTAGTGTAGTTATTATTTTCTTGTGTTGTTTGTCATGATTTCATATGAACCCATGATGGCGATAAGTTCTATTATGGGCTAATCGTGATCATGGGGTTACAACGGATTTATTATGGAATTCTTTAGTTAATTGTTTAATACTTTAGTGTGTGATGATTGCATGATATCTAGTATTGGTTGTGTGCATTCGTCTTATGTGCGTCGCGAACATATAAGATAGGGTGTTAATCTCTTATGAAGCGACGGTGGATCTTGAGATTTAGAACTTGCCATGCTAGCATAGGTTCATGTACGTTGTGCATGATTAGTGGGTAACTCTAACAGTTTTATTTGCCCTATGTAATCAAAAGAAATAACTTGTGCTTAAATCGTTGTGTTGTCAATTTCTGTAGACATATAGAAACTCAACATAATTGATGACTATTCAACTTCTATCTTAATTGTGGATGTTTGGTAGAATGGTATTAGTACAATGAAAGTTGGCTTTTATCAGTTTTGTGTTATTCGATTAATATCATCACTGTCACATGCTAAAGGTAATAACAATGGCTATAGAAGGAAGTAATAATGAAGTTGTGATCTCATGAGTGTTTTATTATTGATAATTTGAAGTGTTAGTTAAGTGGTTAATTATAGTTAATATTTGATCAACAATTTTAAGTGTTATTATCTTAACATTGAGAAGTAATCATACATTGGTGAGTGAGTTTAATTAGATAATAAATTAGTCCGAGTCTCTGAGGGAACGAACTAGAAAGTATTCTATATTACTTGCGAACGCGTATACTTGCGTGAATATTAGCGCGTGTTTTCGCCCTAACAAGTTTTTGGCGCCGCTGCCGGGGACTCGGCGTATTTGTTTATTTTATTTGCTTACCATCATTGGTCATTAGGACTCAGTGATTAGGACGTAATAGTTACTTACACTTTTCGGTTGTGTTTCAGGTACTTTAGCAAGCGTTTATGCAAACTCGTTCTCGTGCTCGCAAGAGGACTTTAGATACAGCTGAGGAGACATACGAAGTTCTTGATATTCCGGAGAAGTTAGATTTTGAGGATTCGGATTCAGGAGCTGAGCAGAAAGAACCAGTAAACATGGGAGATCGTATTGTTCAAGCTGATCCAGCTCTTATGGATTTTTCTCGGCCTAAAATTGATGATATTCAGTCAAGCATCCTTCATCCGGCTATTCAAGCTAACACCTTTGAAATCAAGCCGGGCACTATTCAGATGGTGCAGAATTCTGTTTCTTTTGGAGGAGCGGCAACTGAAGACCCCAACATGCACATAAGAAATTTTATCGAGATCTGCAGCACTTTTAAGTATAATGGCGTGACTGATGAGGCTATCAAGTTGAGGCTTTTCCCATTCTCACTGAGGGATAAGGCTAAAGACTGGTTATATTCGGAACCAGCTGGGTCCATCACTACGTGGGAAGATCTAGCGCAAAAGTTTCTGGTGAAGTTTTATCCAATGGCAAAGACTGCTGCTATGAGGAGTGCTCTTACTCAGTTTGCGCAGCAACCTACAGAATCTATGTGCGAGGCTTGGGAACGCTACAAGGAAATGTTGAGAAAATGTCCACATCATGGAATGCCGGATTGGATGGTGATCACTGGTTTCTATAATGGTTTGGGGGCCCAATCTCGGCCCATGCTCGATGCAGCAGCTGGAGGCGCCTTATGGGCTAAAAGCTATACTAGGCGTATAATCTTATAGAGACGATGGCTGCAAATGAGCATCAAAATCCAACTCAGAGGATGACGTCAGGCAAGGTAGCAGGTATTCTGGAAGTTGATGCAGCCACCGCTATTGCAGCCCAGCTCCAAGCGCTATCAATGAAGGTCGATTCTCTGGCTACGTATGGAGTTAATCAAATAGCTATGGTTTGTGAGCTTTGTGCAGGTTCTCATGCTACGGATCAGTGTTCTCTTGTCAACGAATCTGTTCAGTATGTGAATAATTATCAGCGACAACAGCAGCCTGTACCAGCGACCTATCATCCTAATAACAGAAATCATCCAAATTTCAGCTGGGGGAATAATCAGAATGCGATTCAGCCAACATATCAGCAAGGAGTGAGTAAACAGTTTAACCCACCTGGATTCCAGCAACCACAGCAGTATGCTACAAGGCAATCATATCCTCAACAGGGAAGTGCAGCTGCACCTACTAGTGCTGATTTTGAGGAACTTAAGCTGTTGTGCAAGAGTCAGGCGGTTTCTATCAAGACCTTGGAAAATCAAATCGGTCAATTAGCCAATGCAGTGCTCAATCGTCAACCTGGCACTCTTCCCAGTGACACGGAAGTACCAGGCAGGAAGGAAGCTAAAGAGCAAGTCAAGGCTATTACCTTAAGGTCTGGAAAAGTAGCTGATGCTGAAAAGGCAAAAGAAGTCGAAGCTGAAGTTAGAGATGAAGAATCTAAGCAAAAGGAGAAAGCGGCGGAACCAAGGAAGACTACTGTTGAACACACTCTGCCTGAGGCTAATACAGGGGAGAAACAGCTATATCATCCACCACCTTTTCCTAAGAGATTGCAGCAACAAAAGCTGGATAGACAGTTTGGGAAGTTTCTGGAGGTGTTCAAGAAACTTCACATCAATATACCTTTCGCTGAGGCTCTGGAGCAAATGCCTAGTTATGCGAAGTTCATGAAGACTATTCTTTCAAGGAAGGTGAAACTGGATGACCTTGAAACCGTTGCTCTCACGGAAGAATGCAGCGCTGTTCTGCAGCAAAAGTTATCGCCAAAACTGAAAGATCCAGGAAGCTTCACCATTCCTTGCACTATTGGAAATCTAACTTTTGACAAGTGCCTTTGTGATTTGGGAGCAAGCATTAATCTAATGCCTTTGTCGATCTTTAAAAAGCTGGATCTGCCTGATCCAAAACCCACTTACATGTCGCTACAATTGGCTGACCGTTCCATTACTTACCCAAGGGGCATAGTTGAGGATGTGCTCGTCAAGGTGGATAAGCTCTTCTTTCCTGCAGATTTCGTTATTCTGGATTTTGAGGAAGATAAGAAGATTCCCATAATCTTGGGGAGGCCTTTCTTGGCTACTGGCCGTACCTTGATAGATGTGCAAAAAGGGGAACTTACTATGCGGGTCCAAGATCAGTATGTGACCTTCAACGTATTCAAGGCAATGAAATTCCCTACAGAAGATGAGGAGTGCTTAAAAGTGGATGTGATTGATTCCGCGGTTACTTCAGAACTCGAGCACATGCTAATGTCTGATGCATTGGAAAAGGCCTTAGTGGGGGAATTTGACAGTGATGATGAAGATAGCAACGAGCAATTACAATATCTGAACGCTTCTCCCTGGAAGCGAAAGCTGGACATACCATTTGAATCTCTTGGTACTTCTGACCTCAAGAACGCTGAAGGGAAGCTCAAACCATCAATAGAGGAAGCACCTACCTTGGAGCTCAAACCATTACCTGAACACTTGAGGTATGCTTCTTTAGGTGATTCATCTACGTTACCTGTTATTATTTTAGCTGACCTTTCAGGTAGTGAGGAAGACAAGCTCTTAAGGATTTTGAGAGAATTCAAATCGGCTATAGGATGGACCATAGCAGACATCAAGGGGATAAGTCCTTCATATTGTATGCATAAAATTCTGTTAGAGGAAGGTAGTAAGCCAACTGTGGAACAGCAGCGAAGACTGAACCCGATCATGAAGGAGGTGGTAAAGAAAGAAATTCTGAAATGGCTAGATGCAAGCATCATTTATCCTATTTCTGACAGCTCGTGGGTGAGCCCCGTACAATGTGTACTAAGAAAGGAGGTATCACTGTGGTCGCAAATGAAAAGAATGAGCTCATCCCTACTCGAACAGTTACAGGATGGAGAGTATGCATGGATTATAGGAAATTGAACAAAGCCACAAGGAAGGATCACTTTCCTCTTCCATTTATTGATCAAATGCTTGACAGATTGGCGGGACATGAGTATTTTTGTCTTCTGGATGGTTATTCCGGGTATAATCAGATTTGTATTGCACCAGAGGATCAGGAAAAGACTACCTTCACTTGTCCATTTGGCACATTTGCTTTTCATAGAGTTTCGTTTGGGTTATATGGCGCCCCGGCCACCTTTCAGAGATGTATGATGGCTATATTCTCTGACATGATTGGAAATAACGTCGAAGTGTTCATGGATGACTTCTCCGTCTTTGGACACTCATATGATGAATGTTTGAATAATCTGCGCGCCGTACTCAAAAGATGCGTGGAAACTAATTTGGTGCTTAATTGGGAGAAATGTCATTTTATGGTGCGTGAAGGCATTATCCTTGGGCATAAGGTCTCTAGCAAGGGTCTGGAGGTGGACAAGGCCAAGGTGGGAGTCATTGAAAATCTTCCCCCACCCAATTCTGTGAAAGGAATCCGTAGTTTTCTTGGTCATGCGGGTTTTTATCGGCGATTCATCAAGGACTTTTCAAAGATATCTAAGTCGTTGTGCAATTTGCTTGAGAAAGATGTGCCTTTCAAATTTGATGATGAATGTTTGGCAGCATTCGAGACTCTCAAGAAGAGTTTGATCACTGCACCAGTTATTACAGCACCAGATTGGACAGAACCGTTTGAGATGATGTGTGATGCGAGTGATTATGCGGTAGGTGCAGTTCTGGGACAGCGCAAGAAAAATATCTTCCATGTGGTCTACTATGCGAGTAAGACTTTAAATGGGGCCCAATTGAACTACACCACTACGGAGAAGGAGCTTTTGGCTATAGTCTTTGGCTTTGAGAAATTTCGATCTTATCTGCTTGGTACGAAAGTAACAGTATTCACTGATCATGCAGCTATTCGCTATCTGGTTTCTAAGAAGGATTCGAAGCCGAGACTCATTCGTTGGGTGCTTTTACTTCAGGAATTTGAGTTAGAGATCAAAGATAGAAAAGGTACTGAGAATCAAGTAGCTGACCATCTCTCTAGGTTGGAGAATCCCGATTCTACTTCACAAGATAGGACGTTAATCAATGAATCTTTTCCGGATGAGCAGTTGTTTGCAATTCAGGAGGAAGAACCATGGTTTGCAGATATTGTAAACTATCTCGTCAGCAATATAATGCCTCTTAATTTGACATCCGCTCAAAAGAAGAAGTTTCTGCATGAGGTGAAGTGGTATATGTGGGATGAACCATATTTGTTTAGAAAGGGAGCTGACCAGATCATCAGGAGATGTATCCCGTTCTGTGAGACGGAGGGGATATTACGAGACTGCCATTCCACGGTTTATGGTGGACACTATGGAGGTGAGAAGACGGTAGCTCGTATTCTGCAAGCAGGTTTTTTCTGGCCTACTTTGTTCAAGGATGCTCATCAGTTTGTTTTAAGGTGTGATCGTTGCCAAAGAGTGGGAAATTTGTCACGGAAAGATGAGATGCCATTAAATGTGATGCTTGAAGTCGAGGTCTTTGATGTGTGAGGAATCGATTTCATGGGGCCTTTTATCTCGTCTTGCAATAATCAGTACATCTTGCTGGCAGTCGATTATGTCTCAAAATGGGTCGAAGTTAAAGCTTTACCAACAAATGATGCAAAGGTAGTACTAAATTTTCTTCATAAGCAAATTTTCACAAGGTTTGGAACGCCTCGGGTAATCATAAGTGATGAAGGATCACATTTTTGCAACCGTAAGTTCACTTCTATTATGCAGCGTTATAATGTGAATCATCGAGTAGCTACTGCCTATCATCCGCAAACAAATGGTCAAGCGGAAGTGTCTAACAGAGAGATAAAGCGTATTCTAGAGAAGGTTGTTTGTCCGTCAAGGAAGGATTGGTCTTTAAAGCTCGATGAAGCTGTTTGGGCTTACAGAACAGCATACAAAACTCCACTTGGGATGTCACCGTTTCAGTTGGTGTACGGTAAGGGATGTCATCTACCGGCGGAGCTTGAGCATAAAGCCTACTGGGCATTGAAGAAATTGAACCTGGATTTAGATGCAGCTGGTAAGAAAAGAATGCTTCAGCTTAATGAACTTGATGAATTTCGACTTCAAGCGTACGAGAATAACAAAATGTATAAGGAAAAGGTGAAGAGGTGGCACGATAGGAAGCTACATCCTAAGTTATTTGTGCCAGGGCAACAAGTTCTGTTATTCAACTCTCGGCTCCGACTTTTTCCTGGGAAGTTGAAATCAAGATGGTCTGGACCTTTTATTGTCAAAACTGTGTTTCCACATGGAGCGGTGGAAATTTTTGAGAATGATTCGGACCAAGCATTCAAGGTTAACGGTCAGCGGTTGAAGCACTACTATGGGGACATGGCAAACTGAGAGGTGGTTAGTGCCATTTGTTGACTACTTGAGAAAGGTACGGAACGTCAAGCTAATGACGAAAAAGAAGCGCTGCGTGGGAGGCAACCCATGAATTATTGTTACAGGAACCCTTAGAAGTTAATAACCTATCCAAAAACACAAAAAATCAGAAAACAGGGGCTGAAAAAAAAAATTCCAGAGACCCTCTGCGCGCCCGCGCAGCTATGCTGAGCGGCCGCGCAGCTTGCTGCGCGCCCGCGCAGATATGCTGAGCGGCCGCGCAGGGGTCGAGTTCCAGAATTTTTTTTATAGTTCAGAGAAAAAAAAATAAATAAATAAAACACAAAAACAGTTGTAGCCCATAAACCCATGAATTATTCCCACTACCCCATCATTTTATCCCTTAATTTCCAAATCCTAATCTAATCCACACCCTATATATACATACACCTATCCTACATATCTCTCACAAAACTTCCTACACTTAAACCCTCTCACAAACATTAAAAATCAGTTCTTACTTACTTTTATTCACGAATCAATGGCACCCAAGAGAGCACGCACTATTGACAGCAGCAGCACAGTTCCTACTGCTGATTCATCGAGGGGTACTGCTGCAAGACCTCGGTTAACTGACAGAGCTGCGGAGGAGGAGTACACTAGGCTGTTGGGGAAGCCGATTCTGAAAGAGAGGGGGTTTTTACCATCAGGGAGGGATGGTGAGTTGTTGCCCATGATTGTAGAGAAGGGGTGGATAGCTTTTTGTGAGTCACCCGAAGCAGTACCGATGAGCGTTGCTCGCGAGTTCTACGCGAACACGAAGGCTGAAAAGAATGGGTTTTCTGCAGTCCGTGGGCTAACAGTTGATTATCATCCTGCGGCGATTCGCCGTGTGATTGGACAGCGAGAGAGGAAGCCCGAGGAGGAGAACTGGAATGAAAAGACTGCTGAGGATTTTGACTTGGATTTGATTTGTGCGACTCTCTGTCGACCGGGCACAGTTTGGAACCGCAGTCCAGCCAATAATGAGTATCGTCACTTTCCGGCGATCGCCATGAACAGGTATGCCCGTGCATGGAATGCATTTATATGTGCTAATATTTTGCCTTCTTCACATGCACACAAGGTCACAGTTGAGAGAGCACAGTTGTTGTGGGGAATTCTGCATGATGAGTACTATGTGGACCTTGGTGAGTTTATCTACCAAGGAATTCTGAAGTTTTTGAGGGGAGCAAAGCATATGAACATCCCTTATGCATCCACGATTACGAAGCTATGCCGAGCAGTAGGAGTGAACTGGCCGGCTCATGAGCAGTTGCAGTTGCCAGCAGCTCCGATAGATTCCGGCACTCTGAATGGGATGCAGGAGTGGACCGGTGGTGAGCCTGAGGAGCATGGGCTGGGTTATCGTCTTCTAGGAGGACGTCCAGCACGAGGTGCTACTATGGCTAGGCCAGGGCGTGGTGAGGCTGGTTCTTCGAGAGCTCAGGAGGGTGCTGGGATGGGTGATGCTCAGTATAGGAGGCTTTCACGGCGGATGGATGCCATGTATGAGACGCAGAGCAGGTTTGCTCAGGAGCTCACCCTTGCATTAGGGACTGCTTTTCGAGGCCTTAGAGCTGATATCCAGTGGCCAGTTTTTGGTGAGGACTCTACATACCCGCCGCCTGATACTCCACCCACTGAGGGTGATGATGATGATGACTCCGAGTAGGTATACCCTGTGTTCCTTTCTACTACTTTCACTGAGGACAGTGAAGATTTTTAGTTTGAGGGTGGTAGTTAAGGAATATTGTGTGTGTGTCATTTAGTTGCATATTCATGATAGTTTAGTTCATATAGTTGCATAATTTATGCCATATAGTTTTTTTTTATGAATGTCATGTAGCTCATGCATTTACTATGATCCCTTTTGCAATGATTTATCGACTGAATTGTGATATGATGCGAGTGTAGTGATAGCATTAAAGTGATATTAAGTTGTGTAGGTTGATATGCATGCTAGAAACAATTGTAAGTCCACTAAGTCTTAAAGAAGGCGTAAGGGCTAGATTGTTGTTATGATTTGGTTGTTTTCAAGGTCAATCTATTTATTATGCTTAGAATTCGATTATAGGTTCTTAGTGATAAAAACATGAAAAAGAAAAATTTTTGGAGAAAAAAATATGGAAGTTGTTGCTAGTTGTGGCTAGGCGTCAAATGGCTAGTAGCCGGCTCGCTTATGTTGCGAGTAGTCTAGGGTTGAGTAAGATGGAGCGAAACGCACTTGCTCAGAAGTTATAAAAAAAAAAAATTGCATAATTGATCAAGAGTGGGCTCTTTGGTATTCGAGTTATTAAGTTCTTAGGGGACTTTGTGCCTAGTGACCTAAGGCTTTTAGAGTCTGGGATCCGCTAACCTAACGCTCGTTACATGGATACCATTGTATAAGTCTTTTGTGGACCTCACTCATTGCACGGTCAAATAAGCATTTGAGTTGTAAATAAAAAGCACGATTCCGTAGTAAGCTCCAGAGTTCTTGTAGTGTTGTATATCACTTTGTGCCTAGAATTTTTTATTCTTTGTATAATCGTAGGATTGCCTTGAAGATAGTCTAGTCATAATAATTGGTCTAGTTCCGAAGCATATCTGTTAAGCATTTGCACACACCACGTTTCTGGCTGTATGTCCGTTTGCATGAGTTTATTGATCTTTAGTTGTCTAACTGCATTCGTTGAGAGGTAACAATTTGGTTGGTTAATTATAGTAAGGGGGATCGTTGCATTTTCATATAGATTGCATTCATGCATATTTGTATTTGTTTTTGAGTCTGTGACGCTTGAGGACAAGCATCGATTTAAGTTTGGGGGTGTGATAAGTGGCATTTTACACCACTTAGAACGTCTTAAAATGGCTTAAATTGGTGTCTTGAAATCAAGTATTTTGTGTATTTGATGCGTTTTTCTAGTGTTTATGCATTTCAGGGTAATAGTTGCATTTCGGGGGAGGAATCATCAAGAATAAGCCTTGGCATGTGTTCACCATTGCGAGAGGTAAGGAATGGGCAGATTACGGCGAAGAAACGGAGCAAGCTTGGAATTTTTCCAATAGGGTCCTGCGCGCCCGCGCAGCAATGCTAAGCGGCCGCGCAGCAGCCTGCGCGCCCGCGCAGATATGCTGAGCGGCCGCGCAAGGTCGGGGAAAAAGCTGAATTATTTTAGACTTCTACTTCTGTGTGGCTTTCAACTTCTATGTAATCTGAGTTTTATGGGACTATTATATAGGTAGATTTGAGACATTTTTATAGAGAGTATTAAGGAGATTATGTTTTAGATTGTGTTTTACGCAAGAAGCAAAGGAGATAAGAAAGAAGACCGATTTAGCACACCGCAACGAAGAGGAAGCATATATTCTTGTGATTCTTGTTTCGTTGTAATGTTGGATGCTAGTTTTCTTGCTTTGACTTATTTACTCTTGTGACGTACTCTGTTTTAATATAATTAGTGTAGTTATTATTTTCTTGTGTTGTTTGTCATGATTTCATATGAACCCATGATGGCGATAAATTCTATTATGGGCTAATCGTGATCATGGGGTTACAACGGATTTATTATGGAATTCTTTAGTTAATTGTTTAATACTTTAGTGTGTGATGATTGCATGATATCTAGTATTGGTTGTGCGTATTCGTCTTATGTGCGTCGCGAACATATAAGATAGGGTGTTAATCTCTTGTGAAGCGACGGTGGATCTTGAGATTTAGAACTTGCCATGCTAGCATAGGTTCATGTACGTTGTGCATGATTAGTGGGTAACTCTAACAGTTTTATTTGCCCTATGTAATCAAAAGAAATAACTTGTGCTTAAATCGTTGTGTTGTCAATTTCTGTAGACATATAGGAACTCAACATAATTGATGACTATTCAACTTCTATCTTAATTGTGGATGTTTGGTAGAATGGTATTAGTACAATGAAAGTTGGCTTTTATCAGTTTTGTGTTATTCGATTAATATCATCACTGTCACATGCTAAAGGTAATAACAATGGCTATAGAAGGAAGTAATAATGAAGTTGTGATCTCATGAGTGTTTTATTATTGATAATTTGAAGTGTTAGTTAAGTGGTTAATTAAGTAGTTAATTATAGTTAATATTTGATCAACAATTTTAAGTGTTATTATCTTAACATTGAGAAGTAATCATACATTGGTGAGTGAGTTTAATTAGACAATAAATTAGTCTGAGTCTCTGAGGGAACGAACTAGAAAGTATTCTATATTACTTGCGAACGCGTATACTTGCGTGAATATTAGCGCGTGTTTTCGCCCCAACAGCGACAGGCCGGGGTACGGTATATCAAAGTGTAAGTGGCTGGGTGGCAGTCCATCAACGCGTAAGAGGCCGGGTGGCGGTCCAGCACAAGGTCCTAATGAGGCCAGGGTGATGACCGGTGGGGGATTCATCCATCTACTAGTAGAAAAGGTTACTTATTGGTATCTTTGCCTGATCAGCAAGATATCGGGTTTATGCCAAAATTCTTTCCTTTCCAAATTTATGGAATATTGCAACTCTGTTCATACTTTACATGACAGAGGTTTTCAGGAAATGTATGGGAGATATATATATGAATATATTTATATATCGGGACTTAATGAAGCATCTCGTAACTTCATTATTTATAATGATATTTCAAGGATTGAATCTATTTAAATCTTGTCTTGTAGTCTCATCTATGTGATGAACTTCTGAAACTAATTATAACTTGAACGGTGGTAGTTCAAGTAGTATTCGGAAAAGATATAAGTATATTGGAGTATTTTGTAACTTCATCTTTTCAACTTATATCCAGTTAATGATTATCTTATGAATAACAAAGATTTTCTGAAAAACGTTGAGACAAGGTTAGATATATGAGATCACCTTGCAGCGATATTTTTATACAGTTATAAACTGGAACTCTGTGTATATTATGCATGGAAGAGGACTTCCAAGATTTGAAAAGTATATATGTATATATACGGAATATTTTGCGACTTCATCGCATTAAGATATCAGCTTGGTTCATTTCTTTTGACCAAGACTTTCATGAGTACTATGAGTATGCTCATATAATGTTAATCAGTATACATATTATTTTGGTGGGCTTGTTGCTCACCCTTGCTTTCTTCTTTCATCACATAACATCAGATAGACAAGATGAACAGGACCAAGCTCCCAATTTGCGAGCGGATAGGAAACGTTCCGCAGTTTCCTATAGGCGTTGATGTCGTTGTAGCTGAGGTAGGAACTACCAATAGGCTAGGCTTTCAACTTTTGATGTACCAGATTTATGTATATTTATGAATTGTAATAATGGCAAAGAAATGTAAATTATTCAGAAACCCTTTTAAGGTGTATTGGCAGATAATTGTGAAATAAAATGACTTGTGATTATTTTTGGATATTCATCTCTGAGACTATAACTTGTGGTGTGTGTGTTTATTGTGGGGTCACAGTACAGAGTAGTTGATTATTTATTGAGATTGGGTGTTATTAAGGGAAATGGAACTCGTGACAACCCGGATCCCCGACCCCGGATTTGGGGGTGTTACAATTCCACTCCAACTACAACTCAAGCATCAAAACCCTCTGTGGTATTTGAAGACATCAAGGTGGTGGATCCTTACAAGAACATTCATGGTGAATCTATTGTGCCTAAGGATGATCCAATAGACTGAGAGAGCCTACCAATTCCTGACTTCAATCTTCCAATCCTTAACAAGCCAAAGAGAACAAAGTCAAGAGCAGTCAAGAAAGTGAAGTTGTCACCTCTCAAATCCAAATCTCTAGTCAAAGCTCAATCTAAAGTCAACAAGGGAGATTACTTGTACTTGTGTGACATCAAGGAATTCTATGATCTAAATCTCTATCTAGATGAACTAGAAGAAGTGAGAGGGATTGATGCATATAAAAATATACCTGAAAGGTTAGTTTTCAAGAACAAGGGAGGAAAGGATATTCAATGGCCACTTCACAGGATCCTTCAAGAAAGCCAAGCTATATTGATAAAGGTTTATTCATCTTTCAAGAAGAACTTTGGGTTCAATATAACTGCAAGAAGACTGGTTCTAAAGAAGATTGAAGAACTGAGGAGTATTAGAGCTAAAGATGCACTCCCAAAGACTCTAATTATTCCTTACACAAGGATATGAGTGCATCTAAGGCCCTACTGGCTGATGGAGTTCATGAATAACAAAGGATTTAGAAGATTTTTCAGATTAGAAGACCAATTGAGCAACTCTAGCAATGAGACTCTTTTGAAGATGCAAGAAAAGCTAAATCTCTCAGAATCTGATGAACTGGAATTCCACAGACAGCTCAAAAATCAGATAGAAGAAAACAACAGAAAGCTTAGAAAGAGATCCAGACCTTCAAGGAACTAGATAAATCTGCTCAGGCTAGAGGAGCACCTTGAAAATGACTATGAGCTAAACTTTGTACATTTTGTTAATAGAAGCACTTTACAGTTTTATCTACTTACTTTCAAAGTTGTATCTTTAGGGTGTTTTGTTATCATCAAGTTACTCTTAATTTATGGCTACAATTCCAGTAGACATAAATTGGGGGAGATTGTTGTGAATATGTTATGTACTTGATGATTTCATTAACAAAGCAACTTGGTAGATTTTACTTAGTGAAAAATATAGCACTCGACGGATAACGATTATAGTCCCGACGGATGACTCAATATAGTCCCGACGGATGATGTTTTATTATCCATCAAGTGAGTAGCTTATGTGATAATAAGTCTGTAGCAGATTTCTGCATACACATTGTTTAGATTCTGTAGTAGTACTCAAGTCATGTTGACTTTAACTAGATATACATAATAGGTTGATTAATTATACATAGATGATGTCTTGTAATTCTGCATAAATTAAATGAAGTCAAGTGCCAGATTACTACCCGACGGATAAACAACAATGCCATTCGACGGATGATCAACAAGACAACCCGACGGATGATCATGAACTCGACGGATGATCATGAACCCGACGGATAAAAAATTCAAACATCTGTTGATAGTGACAACACAGTCACATGCGTCGAGTGTATGCAAATGGAATGTGAAAGCCTATTCAACTGGGTTTTAGAGAACAAAAAAGCATTGTCATTTCCATGCTATTATGGAGATATTTAAAGATGCTGGAAAAGAGTAATGAAGTAGCATAGTATTAGACTTGATAGTTTTTGTTTTATTATCCTGTCTTATTACTTTTGTAATTTTGGTGATATATAAACCAAGAATTAGCAAATAGAACAACTAACCAAGCAACCAAGAGAGAAACATTTGTAAGCTGTATTCTTAGCATTTCTCTGCAATCTTAGTTGTAAAATTTGTAAGCAGCTGTGAGCTAATTGCTACACAGAGTTCTCTTGATATATTATATATCTCGGGTGGATACATTCAAATCCACCAGAAAGTTTTTAAAGACATGTGTTTTTAATTACTTGTGTTTTGATTCATTTCAAGTTATTATTCCGCACTCTGCAAATCAATTCACACTGATATATATTTAAGTTAGAACACTTTTATTTGTGAAAAAGTTTCAAGAATCCCATTCAACCCTCCTTCTGTAATTCTTGTTGCATTGTTAGGGACCAACACTTGGTGACTGGAACTTCTTCGATTTTAACCATGGGTAAACTAAAGGTAACATTCAATTTGGACCGAAAACAGTCCAGGGTGCAGAATGAAGTGATGACATTAAAAGTTAAAGGTGCAACTTGCAAAAAATATTATAGAGACAGAATTGAAAAACACCTAAAAAGGGTTATAAACTGCCAATTACACGTTACAACTCTTATTTTTGTGATGAGGGTCACACTTTCAACAAGTAATTTTTCTAAAATTAAGCTAGTATCGCGTATATACATATCCACCCATAAATTATAACGTAAAAATATGATGTCATGTTATTCGAGAAAAAATCTGGGACCCGATTCGGGCACCCCCCCTCCATTGTGCATGTCCGTGATGTTTGCATTTTAAATATGAATGATTCATTATTTTACATAAGAAAATATACATGGAATATGTATCAGGAAACGAGGACGCGCAACACAAAAACAAAACAAAAATAAAATTGAAAAATGTAAGCATGGTCGGAATTTAGGGTTTAATTTTTCAGTGCACATGGAAAAATGGGTATGGGTCCGAAAAATTGAACCGAAATTCATTAAACCTAGATCCGATCTGAGATTCGAATTAAATAATTCAATACCTAGATCCGATCTGAGATTCGAGTTAAATAATTCGATAATGATCCTAAAATCAACTTAAACCAATCTGAAAATTACCCGAATCGCAAATTTACTCTAAAATAGTCTGAAAACATGATTCGGTTTTAGATTCAAAATCGAATAATATATTATCTAAAATGAACAAGACCCGAAATATAGGGTCTGATCTAAATCCGAATTAGAAAAATGATAGAACTGAGTTTAGTTTATTTATTAAAATTTAACGGATCATGTGTTGTACCAAAATACCACTATTGGGCTTGAAATGCCCAAAATACCTAAAAGCACGAATTTCTGGCCTAAATACCCACCGAATACGTATTTGGGATATGCATATTTCATTTTTTTTAAAAAAATTATAAAAAAACATGCATGTTTTTTTTCTTAAAGGAATAATGCTTATTCAATCTAAGTTACAAAATTTTAAAAAATGAAATACGCATGTTAGACCTGCGTAATTGGTGGATAATTCGGGCGGAAGTCACCGCCAAACGATATTTTGGACACTTAGAAATTGAAAATTGGTGTATTGTGGTCATTATTTCTCATAACTTATTCTCCCTAGACATTAAACTCTTAGGATTTTTTTATTTATAAGCAAAATTCATACTTAAAAAACTTTTATATTTATGATAACATAATTATTTAATCATAATTTTTTGAAAAAGTACATTAGATTATATTAAAAAAAACTACATTTAATAAAAAAATAATTTTTGAAGTCTCACAAATTGAAAAAATGAGAAAGTTATGATCTCAACCAAGTTTTGTCTGATTTTAATATGAAATTAATCCGATTTAAACCTGAAATTCATCCGATTTAAACTTGAAATTCATTGGATTTTGATCAAAGTTAAACCCAAACCGAACATATCCGATCCGATCATCTAAACTGTCTCCAGTTATAGCATAATCCGAAAATGAATCCAATAAAAATTATTTCGATCCAAAACCAAATCGGAATTGCAAGGTGCAATGCACCATGTATTACAGTATCATTATAAAAGAATTTGAAACTTAATATATCAGCCATAACAACAGTATATAGCAAACCTAGTTTTGGCTTTTGCTATGTATGCAGACGTTGATATACGGGTTTAGATGTCGTTAATTCGAAGTATAATACCAATGTTTAGCTAAAGAAGTGAAATTTGAAGGTCATAAGTTATCACTCCAAGTATAATACTATATGCAAGGGTCTGCAAAAAGTCATGAATTTGCTTAAAAACATCATGACGTCCCAAAAACTACTCAACACTTGTGTGGGTGCATGGCAGCAGAGGTAGTTAGACATATACTCACAGCAGTTCGACATAATTATAAGTGTTTGCAGAGCACCGGAACAGTATTCACTCAAAGGCCTGTTCGCAATTATCGCCACCAATTACCTAGCTATATTAATATTTGTACCGGATATATTTCACGTACAACAGTCGACTTATTAACAATTGATTATTAATAATCAATTCTTTCTGAGATATATAAGTGAGACAAGGTAACTTTTAGGTAGCATTGAGGTTAGTAGCACAGTCTAGGAACCCTATGCATACGTAACTAATGTGAACATATATGATGGAAAATTGGAAGTTAACTACGTCTATACCCAGTGCAATGCACGGGCATGCTCTAAATTGAGCGAATCGATATTATTTTAGTTATATTTATTGATAATATTTCATGTTGTCCTCCTGATGATGAATTTATTTGTGTATATAATTAGATTTTTATTGCGATAATATTGGTGCAATAGTGTTTATCTACAATTGACGTAGAGACCTGCAGTGACATTTCTTATTTTCCACCGTTAAGGACGATCTATGGAATTTTTTTATAAATTTCATTAATTGCCTAAACTACTACACAATATAATTGTTTGTTTAATAAAATTTTATTTTATAATTGTTATTTAAATTTTAGTATTCTTCAATTTTAATTTCCGACCTTAGTCACTCTTTCCCCTCTCTCGAAAAATATTAATAAATCCACATCTCTCGATATACTAGGCGCTTCCTGGTCGCCATGTTGACGCCGTAAAATATCAATATAAACAACATTATCATATATTTTATGAATTATGAAGACCATAATTTAAAGGTTTTTTTGCATAAATTCACATATACATACATATATATATATATGTGTGTATATATTATATATACATATATATGTGTGTGTATATATATATGTCTATATGAAAATCCTTAATTTATTTATTTTTGTGTAAATATAAGAATATAATACTTAAAGTATGGCATGGTTAGATATAAATATTTATTCAGTTAAAGGTATAAATGGTTGCGATGCACGTAATCATATTTAATATATAAGTTTGTCTAGTTGATTTGTTTTTTAATATTTAATTCGCAAATGTTTATAGTAGATCTAAATATTAGTGTTAATGTGATAAATATGGTATATGCTAGTCAACTGTGTGATTAAAGGTGATTAAAGGTCAGTGGTTGACTGTGATAATATCATTAAGATTAATGACGAACAATAATATTTTGTAAAAATAAATTTTATTATAATTTAAATGTACTATCACTTTTTATAAATAACATGATTTTTTACTCAAGTTTCTCGTGTATTAATATTGTTTATTTTGTTATAATAATAATAATAATAATAATAATAATTATTATTATTAGAATTATTATTAGAATTTTTAATATATATTTTATAGACCTGCTATTCAAATTAAATATTTTTTATTTTTAATGAAATTTAAAATTATTACTATTACTATTAATATTTATTTTTACTTTATATTTAAAATTCACTTATTTATATTATTAATTTGATAATTAATAATGTATGTATTCTCGCTTTTAGAATTTAACTTGCTTTAAAAATAAGTACAATTTTATTTTTTGTAGATAAAAAATATTGAATCATTAACTAAAAACGAAATTTCATTTGAAGATCAAGTTACTAATTTTTGAAGCAAATAAAAAGGACAAGACAATACTATCCATGCCAAATTGGAAAAATAAACCGAGGGTAATATAATATTTTTATTGTATTGCTCTGATAATTAAAAACCTGCTATGAAAATATAACATCTCTAACTAAATTATTATATATATACATATGTACATACGTACATATATTTGGATGTACGTATATACGTATGTATACATTCATGCGTGCATGTATTTCTATAATAATTAGTTATAAATAAATATATATATTAAGTATGCAATAATTAATCGATATTAGTAAGTCAATTATGGGATAGTTTATGTATTATATGATGCATGCATGTATCTATATAATAATTAGTTATATATATATATATATATTAAGTATGCAACAAAGAATCGATATTAGTAAATCAATGATGAGATAACTTGTATATTATATGAATTCTTATGCAAGGGTTATCATTTAAATTTTTTATACTAATTTTTTTTAATAGAGTATGTAAATTTTATGAAGAAATTATTTTTAATAACTTGCATATTAATGATGTTTTAATTGAGATAATAAAAATTACATGAATGAATCTGTATTAATTATATAATAATGAATGAGTTGCATATTAATGATGTTTTAATTGAGGTAATAAAAATTACATGAATGAATCTGTATTAATTATATAATAATGAATGAGCTAAAACAAATAATGTATGAATATTAATTACTGTATTTATGATTAAATTTGCTCAGCCGAACCCCCTGTTGCTGTATTAGATATATAATAGATTACAGCGAAATTAGTATGTAAAGGGTATTATTGTGTGACATCTGGCAGCGTTTGGTTAATGATTAATTCGTTAATTGTTAATTAGTCCGGTTAACGAAAATTAAAATTTCAATCATATATATGTATTAGTATTTGAATTATTAATTTTAGTATATGTAATGAGAACCTCGTATCCCAAAGTGTGTAAATCATATCCTCCCCATATTTTAGTATTTCATGTCATTCTCATTCCCATCATTCTCATTATCATATTTTTTATTCTGATTCCCGATTTCGATTCCTGAACATAATCCAAATGCCCCCTAAAAATTACTAATATAAGACAGAAACAGGGATTCTGAGTTGCACCAAGTTTAGAATTAATCGAAGGAAGAGAGAGAGAGGATAAAAAGTTAAAAACTAAAATGGCGAAGATGATAAGTGAAGGTGAAACCGAAAGACTAGATACATGCCATGCATGCAAACACCAGCATTGGATTATTATGAATTATTACCACGATTAAAGATGCGCAGGCTTCGCAGCAGGGAAACTACAGTAAAAGTCTGTAGCTACCTACTATTAACACACACATATATTTATTTTAATATGATCTAAAATCATCTGTGTTATATATACATACACTTTTGATCTATACATGTACGCGTCGCGTAGGTGTCTGCTTAAATGAAAACCATATTTAGAACAAAAACTTTAAAATTCTTAAATTCGCAACATTCTTTAACGTAAAGGCAATGGTTCTAGTGGTATGCGGATTTATTATTGATAAATTATCAAAAATGTTATTTTTTTTTCTAAATTTATTTGCGATTTACTATATTTTGAATTTTTTTTTACAAAAATACAGTTTGTAACCAAAAGTAACCATATATGCAACTTCTCTTATATTTTCTGAAAAATGATTGAAACTTTTTGGTTGCATTTGTAGTTACATCGAGTTGGATTTGAGATCACATCTGATTACAATATCAATTTTTTGTAAATAAAATAATTGGAAATCGTATTCTTGTAACTAAAAACTTAAGAAAGTCGTATTTTTGCAAAAAAAAATATTTTTGAAAAAATCTCTTTATTATTTTATGATGGGTGATTTGTACAAATGTAAGGGGTGATTTACGTATATTAAAATAGAGGAATTGAGAATGTTTGTAGTGGAACATGAAACTGTATATGGCATGTAAAATGTATAGAGCTAGGCAGGAGAGTAGGCTAGGCATAAGCATGAGGGGATCTGTTTGTTGTTTGTCTGTAAAGGCGAAAGATGATGGCTTTGGGTGAAACCCCAAAAACAGGAAGAGGGTATCAGTGGTCCAAATGTTTCATCTGACAAAGGGAGGGGGAGCTCAAAGTGTTACTACTAGTAGTAGTACTAGTCCAACTCTTCAGTGAGTGACTTATCCTCAGCAAAGACTCACTCTACTGCAAGTTTTCTAGCACCATGACCAGAGATAAAGTAGTAAAGTAAAACAAAAGGAAAAGTGTGTTGTGTATGTATTAACTACTAGTATTACTATATGCATAGTCCATACATATATATATTACTTGTTCAAATATGTATGCTATATATGGGCAAATGTGAATATTGCTTAGCTAGATGAACAGTAGGTTCTGAATCAATCTGCGGCCTGTACGAGAGCTCTGCATTTTTTTGACCACCCATGCATCTTTCATTTGCTCTCTCTTCTCTCCCTCTCTGAGTCGTAGTATTAATTATTATCTCAGACTTTTTAGATTCTTTACATTATTCATCTGCTGCCACAACCCCTTCATTAATGATTTCCATATTTTTTGAACCCCCTCCCCCCCCTGCCCTTGCAAGCCCCTTTTATTTTGTATATTTGTTGGCTTCGTCCTTCCCTTCTTTACAGTATAACGGAAAAGGGAAATTTTAGTATCTCATATACTGCAAAGTGGTGATTACCAGCTTCAGCTTACATAAGGTACAACATCCAGTACACAACTAATTAAGCTACACAAGACTAAATTACATTGGATGTAATTTCTCACTTGCTGCATAGAGTAGATAACTCAATTGCTCCATTAGAGTCGTGAGGGTTGTGAAAATTAGTTAACTTGGACAAGTACTTGGAAATCGGAGAACAACTGAATCGAGTTTAATCAAAGTACTAGGATGAGTATCCGAAAATCTTGACGACTAATCGTGTTTCAATAATGAAATTGGGTGCAACTGATTTTCAATATTTTACAAGCTAATAATTGTATTTGTGCAGAAAGGGAATGGTCAAACCTTTCCTTTAGTTCTCTCCAATTTAAATAATCAATGTATCTTAATCTGTGCATTTTCTCCGTACAACGTTACTGTTATGCAATCTAATGTAGGCTTGAAAGTTTTAAAATAACCCTAAAGCATTGCTTAGAAAGGGCTAAAGTCTAAGTTGTCAGAAAATTCCTTCCAGCAAGTCCTTGTAGAGTAGAGTAGAGTATTAATTTAATACTATTAGGTTCAAGTAAACAAATATTATCACAACAAACACAAATTAAAATTAATAAAATCGGAGTAGCTTAATCACGATATATCAGAAGTACTAGCTAGCTACGTAGATCTAATTAATAAACTTAACGGGGTTTACAATCATGTATCAAAACATTACATAATCGTGATGAACTCCAGTTTTATGTTCTTCCTCATCATGAGGATCAGCTTCTTCAAGTACATCAAACAAGTCATAATCCTCACAAAGCGGCGCATGACCATCTCCAAAAGCACGAACATGGTCTTTTAGTGATCTCTTATGCTTAAAATCTGATCCACAAGTACAAAACCAGAGCTTTCCGCAATTCTTCTCATGAGTTCTCCAATCTCCTCTCACTGCAAAAGGCTTCCCACATTTTCTGCACCCGAATGGCTTTGCTCCGTGCTTTCGCTTATAATGTGTCTGCAGTGTCCTAAAGTCCTTAAGTGGCTTCGATCTTGGGTGTTCTATGTTGTTCTTGCAACCCTCCGCACAGCAATAACAAGGAAGTCTTAAGATCGAAGAAGCCGGCTTTGTCCCTCTTAGTGATTCCGGGCCTTTTCGATATTGAGAACCGTGCCCCCACATATGCATCTTCATTAATACACACACAAAAAAAAAATCTTTACATCATGATTAACATTATATATTAGAGAAATACAAGTAAAAACTAATTAATTCCACCACATCTGATTTTATGCCCAATATATATACCTATGAACAGACTATAAATATAAACAAAAAAGACTACTATGTAGATGAGAAAAATCATATCAAAGTAAACAAGGAAGTTACTAACAACTAAGCCGTTGATTAATTAACATTCGGAACTAATTAAAACCTAACAATAACATAGAGAAGACTGTGTGTTAACAAAGCTCTTGCCTCTTACTACTATTTAGTTTGAAAAGAACTATTCACAAAAATGAAATTTATTGCAACCCTAGCTAGATAGATAGATCCAAAATGTTGTATTAACAGTAAAAAAAACCTGCATATTGTTGTAACGGTTGAATGTTTTGTTGCAAACAGTGCAAGAAAATTGTGTTGAACCGATAAGGATTTGAGCTGAAGTGGGGATCCAATACTTTGCTTCATTGGCTGCATCGACGGTGCCATTAGGGTTGCTAGAACAAGCTCCAGGAGTAGGAGGGCCAATATGAAGAGCTACGGTTACTTCATTTTGATGATTATTGATAGTAGAGTAATTAGGGTTTTGATAATTATGGCGTGTTTGGTAATTAGAGAGTTGTTGTTGGCCAGGAGGAGCAAGAGAAAGAAGAATGTTTGATTCATCATCTTCTTGATCTTCAACATCCAAACAACAACCACTTTCACTAGTAGAAGATATGTATGAGAAAGTGGTAGCTTGCATGGTGAAAGCAAGAACAATAAAACATAAACGAGTTTTTAGGTTTTGATTGGAAAGCTAAGTGGGGAACAAGGCAGACAATAGTAGATAAAGAAATGTAAAGGGATGCATATATGTGTGTGGCTGATAATGTGTTTGTTATATAGGCTACCTAGGTTATGTGGATTTTACATATGCATAGCACATATTTTATATAAAACTAGAGAGAGAGAAGGAAGAGTGAGCGAGGAGAGTTTGAATGTGTATCTATTTATGTGTGTGTGCACGTGGAATGAAGTAAAATTGAAATGTTGTGCTTTGGCTTGTTTGGAAATTGGAGGAGACAAGCGATCGGCAAGGAGGGGAAAATTGTGGAAGAAATCAAATGCATAGAATGGTGAACCAACACTCTCCCCTTGCCCTTGTCATGCCCCCACAGCATAGCTCGCTTCCCAACCATGCCCCTTTCCATTTCATGCCTCTATCTCGCTTGCTATATTTTCTTATTATTATTGTTTGTGCAAGTATTTATATACATATATTAAATAACATAGGATCGAACTCTACGGGAAACAATTTAGCTTAACAACGAGAATAATTGTTTTGAACATGTTTTGCACGGTGGAGCAAAACTTTACAAGAGAATAGGGTCTAATCTAGAAAGTAAGGACACGGGTGCGAATGTGCGAGTACGAAGTGTGTGAATATGAGAATTCAATAAATATAAAAATACGGGGATACAGGTGCGGGGAACACGGGAAAAAATAAATAAATTTATATATATATATATTCCTATATATATATTATGTTAAACATAATAAAATTTATTAACAAAACCAAAAATTGCATAGATACTTTTGTAGCAACTGATAGACATAGATATTTAATTTTGTAAATATAGTTTGCTAAAATAGATTTTAACTACAACGTTTAAAGATAAAATTTCACATTAGTATCATGGAAGAATCCGCGTGTCCGATACGAGGATACGTGTGTCCGAGAATCCGACTCGGGGATTCGGCAGCGGCCCAAGTGTCGCCACTTCTTATGGTCTAATTCTACGGAGAACAGTTTAGCTTAACAACAAACCTGGACAAATTATTTATTTTGCACTTTTTGGAGTGCATCACAATTTTTAGAAGAGAATAAATGTCTTTGGTAGAACTTAGATACGTAGTCATTTTGCATAGATTGTTATGTTGAACTAAATCAATTTGAAAGGGAGAGTGAGGACTAGTCTCAAACACTTTCCACTTTTGTTAAGAAAGGAGAAAATGAAAGAGATGTGAAAGGAGATGTTACAGTGCAGAGAGTAAAACAAGCAGGGAGAGCAAGCTAGGTCATCTCCATCAGATTTATTTACACATAAATATAAAGCAACAAAAGTTCTTTTATTGATACATTCACATGATACCAAGCCAGCTTCATCAAACATCAACATCTTGATTTGACGGATTATGTTTACAAGGTCTTTACACCTAGTTCAAATCGCTAACATATCTGATACATACATAATTTAAATCCTCTTTAATCAAACAACTGTGTGTAATATTAAAGGCTTTAGTTGGTCTATGTCTAAATGCTCTTTGTACATTATATACATTGTTTTGTTATACATTCAAGTACCGATATCTGTTTGTTCTTTGTTTGTTTAACTTATGAATGAAGATAGGGACCGAGGGAAGATATTGTAATTTTTCCTGGATAAACTAAAACAGAACTAACTGATCTCCGTTCTAATTATAAATTGGAAATAAAAGAAACAGTATCAGGTAGCCCCAAGTTTAATAGGTATGTTTAATTATTGATATCGAGAGAAACATTAGTAGTAGTTTGTTAGGTCCCAATGTGTTTGTAGAAGGGGGTTGAATACAAACAATACCAAATAATCGAATTAAATGCGGAATAAAAATGTGAAACAAAATTTAAGTTAAATAAGAATATTATTAAACTTGAAAGGTGTTACAACAACTGTATCGATTACAAGGAATTAATCTCAAATTAATTATCACAAATCTAAAATAAATTCGACATGAACTTTTTCTATTTTTGCAATAAAAAGATTCAAATGCTAAACGCAATTTGAGATTAAGTTCTAGGGATTTTGATCCGCTAGATAGTTACACAAGAACAATATAAAGATTTCTAGTGGTTTTGATTTAACTTTACAAACTAGAAATTATGATCTTGAAGTTTGCAGATGAAGGATAAAATATTTCTTCTGCGGCTGCTTTTTTTTTGTTCTTGAGTTGTGTTCTGTATATTGGATCAATATGAATGTATGCTGCTTCTATTCTTTTTAAATCAATCAACAGACTCTCATTTAACTGGAAAGACAATCCTGAGCTCAGCAAGACAATCGGTAGGACTATTGATTGTACTAGCAATACAATCTGATTGACCTACAATGACTTTCGGTATGACAATCAGTTGAACTAGTAAGACAATCTCCTTCCCAGTAGAACTTTCGGTATGACTATTGAAATGACTTGGCATGACAATCAAGTCATGACAATCCAGATTGTCATGCTGACAATCCAGATTGTCATACTAGTTCATTTTCAATTGTCTTGCTGATTTAAGACTGTTTTTAATCCAATTAAACTTCTGAAAATTCTTAATATTAATTCTGAATTAATTAATCAATTAATTCAATTAATAAATAAATTAATCTTTGCAGATATAATTTATTTTCTTAATTAAATTATATGACTTAATTAATTAATAGAGAATTAATATTAATCCTGAGCACCAACCATTCTTCTGAAAATCTTCTGAAAATCACTGAGAATTATGAATCAATTCCACCACTTCAATGTTGACACTCGATGTACTGTCTGGTTCATGAGTGACTAACTTCCGTGACGTTTCTTCATGTCTTGACTTTGATTTCAGATTAAATCCTTGTAATTCTTTGATACCCTGACGAGATCTCTGTCACTTGATTAAATCCACAACCTTGATTTATATCACTGAGGCTTGATCAATTTCTTGAACTTCTTCCAGTGAATTAATTCCTCAAGTCTGTAGATGAACCTTGTTTCTGAATCCTTTGACAGATGTTACTTTGCGAGATCTCTTTGACGGTAGATCCACTATTTACTTATTACATTCTTATTTGAGTTGAGTTAAATCCTCGAATATACAAATAGGCTAGGACATATGCCTTACAATCTCCTCCTATTTGTTTGTTAGACAATAACACACAAATACCTAGAGGATAACTCAAATAACAAATAAGAAAAAGATATAAGCAGAAATGCAAAGTAAATAGCAGAAAAGTTCTGGATAACATTTAACCTTTTCCAGATTCCAAATAGATGTTCCTCTAGACTGAACATATCTTCAAGTAGTTTCATCTTCTTTTGTACAACCACATTTCCTGTTGAGAAGCACATATCTCTCTTGCTTCTCCCCCTATGAGAATCAACTGATTAAAGAAGATCACCTTCGTTTACCACCTCTCCCGTATAATAGGATCCGCAGATAAAAACCAATGGTACTCTCCTTTTGAAAACAGCTTCTTCCTTTACTAGAAAATCACCTTGTGTTTACCACCTCTCCCGTACAATAGGATCCGTAGTTACAAACAACAATTATAACGACCGAGAATTTTGCGTCGTAATTAAGAAAGTAAAGTATGTGTTATGTGATGAGATTATGTGATTAAGCGGTGATTATTTGTCTTATCTGTATACTAGAATTAAGGAGCGTGGATAAAAACGTTCCAATTTAAAGAGTCAGCTTAGAAGTTAAGCTGTGTTGTCGGGCCGTCAGGTAGAACGGAACCCGTTCCATTAAAGAGTTAAAGAATATATAAAAAGGGAATTATGTGTGATTGAATGAAATGAATGTGTCAGTAAAGTGTTTTGTCCTAAGTGACGTGTCAGTCGATAATGATAATGAGAAGCGTAAACGAAACGCTAAGCGTCGGGCCGTCAGGCTGAACGTGACCCGGTATGCGTAAAAGAGGATAAAGATTTAAGAGTGATATATTCTATGATCAGACCTGAGTCGTTATGTGACTATATGCGTGTGATTGCTTGACTGTGTGCATGATTATATGTTCTGTGTCAATTTTTGTTAATTTTAAAGGAATTATGTGATTTAAGTAAAGGTTTAATTAACCTTCGTGCATTTTTATAAAATCATCTGAGATGGATAAAAATATGGGATTTGTTCTGTTATCTTCGTAGAGGTCTTAGAGACTTTTTAAAAATGATAAGTGAATTTAATTGTTGATCTTTGCATTTTTAAATCGATTTTATGTGGGAAAGGTATTTATTAAAGCGAGTTTGCGAAATTCATATAAAATCAACCGCTCGCTCAAATTCTTATTATGAGTAATGGATAAAAAGCTAATTTTGAGGCCTACGCGTTAAAAATGTCATTTTCAATAATTCTTGACTTTCCGAGAGAGAAATATTTTTATTTTGAATTTCGTTACAATTAAGTAAAAAGAAAAAGAAAATGCAAACTAAAAAGGGAGTTATTAGATTACTATTTTGCCCTTAATCTTGGTGGAGTATAAATACTCCCTTCCTTCCTCATTTTCTTCTTCTTGCCGAACACTCACTCTTTTCTCTCTTCTTTTTCTCTTCTCTCTCTCTCAGACACTCTCTCTCTCGGCTCTCTCCCCATCTCTTTTCTCTCTCTTGCATGCAATAACCAATACTCATCCAAATTCAAAGATATAACCATCTATAGCTTCCATTTTCGGTGTACTTCTTAGATTTTACTTGCATGTAAGTGTTTGTATAAGTGTTTATGGTTCCATCTCTATGGTTATGTTCAAGGAAATGTAATTTCTTGATATATGATCACAAGAGTAGATTCAAGTGATTTTATGGTTTAAAACTCAAGAGGAGACCCGTTATGGGCACTCTCAAGTTCGACAACCACCGGCCATGATCCCAAGGAGAGCCGGTGGGTTTTCCATGATGTGATTGTTGGATTTTAATGTTGCATGTTATGGTTTCTTGAAAGCTTGAAAAAGGGTTTTGTTTCTTTTGTTGAAAATTGAGTATGTGATTGGTAAAATGATTTCCTTGATTGTAAAATGAATGTGTGCATGTGATTGTTGCTTAGAAAATCAAAATTGATGATTTGCATGTGAGTTTTTGCTTCGGATTTATGCTAATAAAAAGGGAAATTGAATTTTGTGACTTGATCTTGGTATGAACTAAGCTTAATTAGTAGGAAATAGAGTTGCATGTTGATTTAAAAGAGGAGTTATTGATGCATGTCAATGTTTGGTTCTTGGATTGTGAATTTTGAATGTTTGCCGAATGGAAAATGGGTTTAAAAAAGATTGATTTGTGATTAAGTGAATGCATGCATTGAATAATTTGATTAAGGTTGAGTCATTAGGTGATGTTTGGCTTTGTGCTTCGGAAATCTTGATGAAAATGAGTTAAATGACTAAGTTAAGGCTTAAAACAAGTTGAAAATGTGATATAGGACTTTGCATGTCAAGATTGATCTTTGTATGTGTGTTTTCTTGATAAACCCGAATGGGTTGAATCTTTAAAGTGGTTTGTTGTGAGTAGACTTGATTAAAGTAATGATGGATGGTGATTAGATTAACAAGGAATGAATTATTGTCGCATGCTAAGTTTAGGTTCGAATTTTTGAGTTAATAAGAAAGGAAATTGAATTTGATGAGATAATCTTGGTAAACACTAAGTTTGTATGATTTAAAAGCAATTGCATGATAGTTTTAAAGGAGATCAATGAGTGCATGCTAGTAATTAGTCTTTGAGTTGAAAATTATGTTCTTGCCGAATGAAAACAAGATAAAAAGGGGATAACTTGGTGATTAAGTGTATGCATGTTGATTTGATGGATTGATTAAGTTGAAATCACTAAGTAGTGCATGGTTTGGTGACTTAATGAATGGAATGATTTAATAGGGGATTAAAATAAGAAAGAAATGTGGTATATAACCTTGCATGTCAAAATCTATTTTTGCATGTTTGATTCTTGATTGTGATAAGTGTTAAGGCCGAATAGGCCATAAGAAATAAAGGTCAAAACTTGATTTTGGTAATTGAAAGAATGATTGAGTGTTATATGTGAAAATCTTTGATTTTGCTTGATTGGATTGTTGTTTTGGTTCGAATTAAGGAATAAAAGAAAAGGGAATTAAGTCGATTGATATAAGTGATAGTATGCATGTAAATGTTTGGTTGTAAATGGGTCTAGTACTTGTAAAAGAGTCGTGTTAGTTTGATTTGAGAAATAGCCAAGGTCAAGCGAGTACGCTTTGATTGCTAGGTATATAAGGATATAAAAACTTCGAGAAAGGATTGTGCTATGTGCTATGTGCTGTGTGCTTATTTGTATAAGCTATATTCGTATGCTCGAGTCAAAGATATAATCGAGTTATCGTATAGAGAGATCGTTCCGGGAACGAGAGTTGGGAATCTAATTAAGATTTTGGTTTTTATTGTAGATTCGGAGCGTGAGGGCATTCGGGCTAGGAAAGGGAAAAGTATACTAGGTGGCAGTAGTTCAACCCTCAGGAAAGCAATTTCAGGCAAGTAACTCTGATTACTTGTGTAAATGATTATAAAGGAAATATTGTTCATACCATGTAGAGTATGGAACTGTTAAAGTATAAAACCCTTGCTTTATGAAACCCTGATATTGATTTGAAGTACCCTTTATTCTTGATAACCTATTATTGATAATCCTATTGATTTCACCCGTTGATAATCTGCCTTTCTGTTTAAGATTCCTATAATGCCATGAATCATATTGAACCTTTAAATTATCTTGGATAACTCTGTTAATGATACCCTGTTTCTCTTGATCGCCCTAATGATCCCTAAGTTATTTCTGATCCTTCAAATTTAGTGCCTTGTCATCCTTGATACAGAATTCTTGAGAATTGTTCTTTGCGTATCTTTGATTCACTCCCTGAACTTTGTTTCTTTAAAATCTGAATTAAGAATGAGTTTCGACTTGAAAGAGTCCGAATGATTTCAAAGGCTTGGTAATGATAAAATGAATTTTAGAAAACCTATTATTTTCCAACTCAAGGTTTTCCAAATGAATTCCTGATGGATTGGATTGAGACATAAGAGGCTAGTGGGACTAGTCCAGTCATGGTAAGAGGCTAGTGGGACTAGTCCAATTTAAGGCTGAAATTATGCCGAATGGTACCTTAAAGACCGGAATGGAGGTCGATACGGGCTGATCACCCGTATATAATGAAATGGAAAGATAAGTGATCCAATCAAGGGTTTTAAATGATTATTTAAGAAAGGGAACTGAAACTTTTATTCAGTAAATTGATTTTTTTGAAATGAAAATGGTTTATACTGTTTTGAAAAGAGTTGATTATGTTATTGTGGAGTTTAAAGCTCAGAACCCTATCCCTGAAATTGTTGATCATATAAATGATTCTATATCTTGCATACTGTTGCTTTCCTCTATCGAAAGATCTATTTTGATCCTATAATAAATTGTGATGAATGTCGGCTTTTGTCCTGTTTCGAGCTTTGTTTCCTTGAAATCCCAACTATTCTTCGGATACCCTTTCCTTATCTCAAAGAAAACAAAAATAAATATATGGAAATCTGCCACCTAGATTAGCTAAAGTAGAATGCCCTAGTTTGTTCAAAGTATACTGAGAATTGATATTGTAGAACTGCTATATAGTTACTTGCTGAGTTTTCTACTCACTTGTTTTGTCTTAATCTAACCATGGCAGTTAAGCAAGAAGATGGCCAGGCTTAGGCGCACTGCTCGTAAGAGCGTACCTGGTGGTCCCTACCGTGTTGAGGGCTTCCAGTTGCCAGAGCAGGTAGTACAGGTTATGAGTGAGCTCGCGCCTAGTAAGAGGTGTTTAAGGATACAATGGGTTATCTGTCGGTTCCCAGCCGGAATCGATATTGATTATTTAATAATATTTTGGGTTTGTAAGTTATATTCTATGATTGGTAGTTGTAATCTTATCTCATACTATATCCTGTTGATCCTGTTAGTAGTTAATCGGGGTTTATGCATATTTAATTAATAGATTAGAGGTGTGTGAGTCCTCATTTCCTAACCCCGAGATTGAGGTCGTCACAAGTTGGTATCAGAGCTACAGGATCTAGTCCCTGAGACAAGTTAGGTTTTAAAAAGGGGTATTTTGGGAATATATCTATATCGCGAGAGAGTTCGACTCATGTAGAGTTGAGTTAGACTATTAGGTATAGTCTAAGGAAAGTGTTTGATTGGTAAAGCAGAAACTAGAGTTAGGGTGTGAGTTAGCTGGAAGCTTTATTTGACCCTAACATTATTTCTTGGTTGCTGTTTTATGTTTTCTCTCAGGATCCTAGTAGTGGTAGTGACTCAGACTCAGAGATTAGCTTGACTGGTACCCCTGTGGACCCTATTCCACCCTCTCCAGAGGAGCCTGTATATGTTAGTTCAGACCCAGAGGAGGACCCTTCTGAGAGTAGTAAGATCCCTATGCAGATTTCACCCTTGAGGCCTGATTCAGAGATCCCTGCCCCTGAGCCAGAGTCGGAGATGCCTAAGACTGTTCCTGTCAGTATTAGTGGCAAGTTAGCCCAGGACCGAGACTTTGTGTACTCCTGCATTCCTGAGTTAGGAGCTTTGGTGGATAGACTAGCCAGAGAGTCTAGGCAGAGTGCTTTTGTTATGGATGATGAGTGGAGAGTTCGAGTGAAGATGGTGGAGCAGGTTTCCAAGAGGAGATTGGATGAGGGACCATCCACTAGTGATGCTGATGCTGAGGCCCGGAGGCTGCATAAGATCATTCGCTGGATGTTGGTTGTGTTGAGAGAGATCCTAGATGATTAGACGGGACTGTTGGTTGAGCCCGTAGATTGTTGTTGTTGTTTTCAGCGCCGGTAGGCTTTGGGATACTTGGTCAGATGCCGGGATCCCTTTTTCATTTATCTTGTTGTATTTCAGACCAGTGCAGTAGTAGTAGTAGTTGGAAGTTAGGGGTAGATAGGGGGATGTTTTCCAGTTTTTCCTCTGTTTAACCCTGCTATTTATTGTACCTTGTTTCAGAACCTTAAATTCCAGAATATTTCCTATGTAACCCTTGATTTAAATAAATCTATTATCTTGCTTTCCTTTATGCACCTTGTTTATCTTATAAACTGTTCTCAATGCCATGTTTTAAATACAGCTATGTTTTTATACAACCATGTCTAAAGACCGTAAAACCCTATTCCGTGCCATGATAAAACAATACTGATATGAGAATTATGTAGTAATAGGATTGCATGTGCAAAGTGGGTAAAACTTAAAACCCACAAAAGAGATTTCATAAAAAAAAATTGTTGTTATATATGCCATGCCATCGTATTGCTAAATAATTGCTCAATCAGGTTTGTAAGAAATGGCCAACTCACCAGATCACCAAGAAGAAGAAATTCTCACCCAAGACCCAGAAATAAACCCAGAAACCACTTTGATGAGCAGACTTGCTCAGTTTTTGCAACAACCTGTGGCCCCAAAAGTCAGAAATTTCAAGCACTTTCAATCTATTCATCCTCCAGAGTTCTTAGGTTTGCCAGATCCGATTAAAGCACAGTCGTGGTTGAGAGAGATGGAAAAAGCCTTTGAGATAGCCGAAGTTAAGGACGATAAGAAAGCTCAGTACGCAAGTTATTATTTGAGAGATGAAGCAAGTTTCTGGTGGGAGTCTTCTAAGGCGTTGTTGGAAGGCAAAGACTTATCTTGGGAGAAGTTTACTAAGATGTTTCTGGAAAAATATTTGCCAAGTTATATGCAAGATCAGTTGGAGATGAAATTTTTGGATCTTAGACAAGAGGAAATATCGGTAGCAGAATATGAGGTGAAGTTTTCGGAGTTGGCAAGGTTCGTGCCAGAGTACGTGAATACTGAAGCAAAGAAGGCTAAGAGGTTCCAGCAGGGACTTAAGCCGTGGATTAGGAGTCAAATAGCAATGTTGGAGATCAAAAATTATGCTGCTTTGGTTCAGAAGGCAATGATAGTGGAAGGTGAGCGGGAAGCTGCTCGAAGAGAAAATGAAGGAAGAAAGAGGAAGTTTGAAAGCTCTGAGCAAGAGCAAGGAAGTTCAAAGTTCAGAAGAAAGTTTGGAAAGAATGGTGGAGGTCAGAACAAAAAGTTCCAGAGGTTTAGACCCGGGAATGGAGCTCAGAAGAACCGTTTCCAGAAAGCTGGACAACCGGGAAAGGAAAGCAGACCCCAGATGCAAGAATGCAGGAACTGTGGAAAGAGACACCCGGGGAGGTGTAATAAGCTGGATATAACATGTTTTAAGTGCAACCAGAAGGGGCATTATTCTTCGGAATGTTCAAATGAAATAAGGAAGCCTGATTTGGCTTGTTTCAAGTGTGGCAAGGTAGGCCATATGGCTAGAAATTGCAAGGAGCCTATTGTTAGATATATTTGATAATGTCATGGCTAATATGTTTTATGTTTAGCTTTCAGAATCTTACGTGAACAGGAGAAATCAGTACTTAACTGTTGATCAGTACTTATACTAGAAGTCAGGACTTAAGGATATCAGTACTTATATTATCAGGAGATAATCATCAGAAGATTGATATCAAAACTTAAGTGCTGAAGGACAATCAGATAAGGACAGTAGCTGATTAAAGGAAAGAAGATCGAGATAAACATAAGAAGAGATATGCATGAAGAAGGAATTCCATGAAGAATGGAATACTTGGAAGAAAAGATGTCTGATTGATATATTTTAGGAAGCAGAATTATATTCCATATCAATTAGCGATTATCTTGTAACTGTGTAGTGTATAAACACAGACATAGGGTTTATACTATAAGTGTTATCATTATTAGAGAAGATTATTCATTGTAACCCTTGCAGCTCTCGTGATATTTGTTCATCACTGAGAGGTAACAGTTCCATACTGTAACAGAGTTTATTGTTTCAATAAAGTTTGTTTTTTGTTACTTAAGTTCTTAAAGTTCGATTTGAGTGTACTATACACTGTATTCACCCCCTCTACAGTGTGTGTGTGACCTAACAATTGGTATCAGAGCCTATCTATTAACATACATACAGTTAAAGATCCAAACACAATCATGTCGGACACAGAAACTCCAACTAAGCCTACCACAACTGAGGAACCACCAAAGACACAAATTCAGATTCGGTATGAGACCATCAGAGTCCCCATACTGAGACCATCTGAATATCCCATATGGAAGGTAAGGATGACCATGTTCCTGGAAGCAACAGATCCAGAATACCTTGATAGAATCAAGGAAGGTCCTCACAAACCAACCAAACTCGCTGTTGCAGTTGCAGGTGAAGCAGCAAAGACCGTACCAAAGGAGAAGAGTGATTATACTGCTGAGGACATAGCATCAATTGCTAAGGATGCTAAGGTACGACACTTACTGCATAGTGCCATTGATAATGTAATGTCAAAAAGGGTAATCAACTGCAAGACTGCTAAGGAGATATGGGATGCTCTGGAAACAAGGTGTCAGGGAACTGACACAATTAAGAAGAACATGAAGACAATACTTACTCAAGAGTATAAACACTTTGACTCAAAGACTAATGAGTCATTGAATGATTTATATGATAGATTTGTCAAACTTTTGAATGATTTGTCATTGGTTGATAAAGAGTATGATCTTGAAGATTCAAACCTTAAGTTCCTGTTAGCTCTTCCTGAATGCTGGGATTTGAAGGCAACGACAATAAGAGACAACTACAATCTTGATGAAACAACTCTTGACGAAATCTATGGAATGCTCAAGACTCATGAGCTGGAGATGGAACAAAGAAGCAAGAGGAAAGGAGGAAAGTCAAGGACAGTTGCTCTTAAGGCTGAAAAAGAATTCCCCAAAGCAGCTTCCTCAAAGAAAGACAAGGGTAAAGCTCTTTCCATAAAGTCTGATACTGAGTCATCAAGTTCTGAGAGTGATGATGACTCAGATTCTGAAAGCTTGCCTGAGACTGATGCTGATGAGGAGATGATGAAGTTGTGTGCTCTTATGGTGAAAGGAATCACAAAGATTGCATACAGGAAGTTCAGGAAGGGAAAGATGTTTTCCAGGAAAAGCATAAGTTCTGATAAGAAGAATTTCAGAAGATCTGAAGGCAGAGGAGGAAAGTCTGACAGAGGAGATTACACCAATGTTAAATGCTATAACTGTGGTGAGAAAGGCCACATATCTCCGGACTGCAAGAAGGTAAAGGGGTGACAAAGGCAAGGCTCTTGTCACAAAGCAGAAAAGCTGGACAGACACCTCAGACTCTGAAAGTGAGGAGAACTATGCATTGATGGCAAATGCTGATAAAGAAAGTGCTGAGAGCAGTTCTGAAGCTGCTGAAACAAAGGTACCTCAGACTACTTATGCTTTTCATACTGATGATATTAATGAGTTGAGAAGATATCTTAAAACCATGTTTGTTAGCTATAGAGATCAAACTTTAACATGTGAAAGATTAACTTCAGAAAATCTTGCATTTAAGAAAAGGAATGATTTCTTAGAAAAAAGAGTTAGTCATGTTCCATCAAACTCAGAAGGATAGAGATGATGCTTTTTATGTTAGGAATGAAGTGCTAAAACTAAATGAATCTCTAAAAACTGAGTTAGAAAAGGAAAGAGAGATTATCAGGACTTGGACTAACTCTGGCAAAACAACTCAAAATCTGCTAAGTAGTGGAAACTGGAAAGAGGGCTTAGGTTATGGAGAAGATAAGAATGATAAAGGAACTGAAGAAATTAAGCCTGTTGTTAAGCAAAAGCCAAAGTTTAAACCTGTTAAGTTTGTAACTGTAAAGTCTGAAAATGAGAAATCAGAAGTTAAAGAGGAATTAACTTCTGACAAACTAAAACAGGAAAAGACAGCTGAAGTGAACATAGGCTTAATGACAAAGAAGCAGCTTAAGCATAAGCTGAAAGATGTCAAGAATACAAACAAGGTAAAATCACCTAGGAAAAATAGGAATGGAAAGGAAGGTGTGAATAAAAGCAATGATTATAAACCTGTTCCTGATGCTCTGTAAGACCCCCAGATCCGGGGTCGGGGATCCGGGTTGTCACGGTCTTTCTTTCCACAATATCACTTCACTTAATTAATAATAAATAACCTCATGCTGTGACCCCATACTAACACACACCACAACCCGTTATAGTCTCAGAGATGAAATTGAAATAAGTACAAGTCTTTAAATCCACCATTTAAAAGTTATTACAACCCAAAATGATTACTTGATAAATTTACAGTTAATTGCCATTATCTGCCACAAGTTATAATTATACATAATTTGATTCTCAAAAGTAGATGGTCTGAACTACAATGGATCTACCTCTGCAGCTATAGCAGCTACAACATCATCGGGAAGACGCGGGACGCTTCCCACGCGCTTGCGCTGGGTCTGCTGGAGTCTGGCCATCTCTCCTAACTGTTGTTGTGTGATGAAGAAATAAAGCAAGAGTGAGCCTTACAGCTCGCAAGATAATACATAGTGATAACAATAATATAAGTATCTAAATGGATACTTACTAGAATCTTTATCGTGTGTAAGATAATTACTTACTAGATATAAGTAAAAACAAGGAATGAAGTTACCAATACTTCACTACACTTATATCCTTTATAAAGCTACTTGAACTACCACCGTTCAAAGTATTATAAGTTTTAAAAAAAAACATCCCATAGATGAGACCACAAGTTAAGACTTGAATAGATTCAATCTTTGAAATATTATTGAATGAAAAAAGTTACGAGATACTTTATTTAGTCCCGATATATATATATCCACATATATATCTCTTTAAACATTTCCTGGAACCTCTGTTATGTAAAGTATGAACAGAGTTTGAAACATCCAATGAATTTTGGAAAGGAAAAGAATTTTGGCATAAACCAGATATCTTGCTGATCAGGCAAAGATACCAATAAGTAACCTTTTCTACTAGTAGATGGATGAATCCCCCACCGGTCATCACCCTGGCCACATAAGGACCTTGTGCTGGACCGCCACCCGGCCTCTTACGCGTTGATGGACTGCCACCCAGCCACTTACACTTTCATAGACCGTACCCCGGCCTGTCGCTTATGCCGACTCAATTAGATGGGCTTACTTCCCGAACATTGGGCAAGTAATCAATTCATTTACCAAAACTGCAACCTCGTTGCGAATATAAAATACACCACAGAGCCGGATTCCCCAGGTTTTGAGCGAGTATTTAAATCCCCTTAAAAAAAGGAAGATCTTAAATATAAAAATGAGTTTTGGGATCCGCTCTGACTTTAAAAATCATTTTGAAGACTCGAAAACACTTTATAGAGTGTTTGAAGTAAAGCTGATTTAATGAAGTAAATCAGTCCCCAGAATATTTAGAAAATGACTGAATATTATTATTTAAATAATATTCCCATAAAGAATAATCTTTATAAAAATAATTGAAGTAGAAGTATTAAAACTTATACTTGAAACGAGTATTAAATAACCAAAGATATACTTATATGAAAGTATTATCTTTATTTGAATAATCAAAAATAAGTTTGATTATTAACACCTTATTCTTTAATAAAATAAAGAATATATTTCAGTAATAAGCGGAGTCATAATACCTCGAATGAATATTATAAATAATATTCATTAAATAAAATAAAGGAGTCATACATCCTCAAATGAATATTCAAATAATATTCAATTAATAAAATAAAAGGAGTCATAAGCCCTCGAATGAATATTCAAGATAATATTCATTAATAAAATAAAGTTAAAGTTATCGAATAAACCTTATTCGATCAATAGTTTGGAAAACTATAACCATATATATATATATATATAAATATATATATATATATATCGATATCCATATATACAAAATCTACTCGGGATCCTCGACTCCCGGTTTTAGAAAATATTTTCACCTTTGGGTCCCTATACTAAGGGTATATGCAAGTTACCGCTATTCTCTAGCATAGGTATTATCAACTGAACCAACAGATATATATTTCAAGAATATGAAACAGGCATGCATATATACCATATCACATGCTACAATATATCGCAAGAATTTGCTAAATAACCAATATGCATTTATCGCAAGATCATGCATATACAAATGTATACATCACAACAACAGTATAACGGATAGAATACTTGCCTGAGCGACTCGGGTTGATAAAAGGCTCGGGACGAGTCTGGTAACCTATAAACAACAAGTAAGTTGGAATTAAACCAAAATCACTTGTAAATCTATACTTTAACTAACTTAGACTCTAACGCTTGTTTTGCGCTCACTGATTCGCTTAAGTCACTCGGGTACCCTCGTCTCCACCATTTTTAATAATTTAACCTTTACGAGTTTTAAAGCAATTCCTTCGCGAGTGTCTTACCAACTGCCTAACACACTTACCATAAATGTTTCATACATTAATTATCCCTTTTTGGTCTTTAACCTATGTTTCAAAGTAAGGCGAGGGAAAAAGTTTCGTTCGCGAAACGCCGTTACTTGAAACGGTCGTTTCTCCTAAACCGTTCATCGGAATCGAACGAACTACATATCAAAACGAAGCTCGTAACATGAGCTATCTAATCATGGCAGTGGTCATAATCTAGCAGGGGGTTCTCGGGTCCTAATGTTATGCACAAAAACAGTCTAAAAAAAATCGGACATTACGACGGCTATGTTTACGTGATTTCCAATATTTTAAACCATTCAAAACCATTCCAAATCAACCTCAAATCCAACATACAACCAACATCCATCCTTATCACATCATAACAACCCCAACCAATTCAATTTAATCATTCATACTTATGCCTAAGCTTAACTTTAATCATACTTAAGTTCTTTTAATCAAAACCACAACATTTACCATTCCGTTTCACTACCATTTCAAATCCCAAACTCTCATCACAACAACAAGCTACAATATCATCCTACTAATCAAAATCATCTTATAATACATAGGAATCTAGGGTTTGGAGATGGTATACCTTCCTTGAAGTGGTGGGAGGAGCTAGGAAGCCTTAAGAAGCTTTGAGAAGTCTTAGGAAAGCTTGGATCTTCAAGGAAAACAAGAAAAACTTCAAGTTAAAAACTTGAAAACACTATTCATAGTCTTCTTCTTTGATTAAATGAAGAAGATTGAGAAGGAATTAATGGCTTAAACTCATTATATAGCCCTAACTAAGCATGAAGATGATTAGGGAATTTACTCACCAATTTAGGAAGCTTGGATCTTGGATTTTGAAAAATCTTGCCTTTAAAAAGTGAAAAAGCCGAGAGCAATGAAGAACTAATGCCTTGGTTTCTTTTTGTTTTGATGAAGAATGAATTATTTGGCTTGGTTGGTTGTAGTTTTGTATTTGATTTAGTCAATTACCTTCTTGCCCTTGAATTTGTGTGGTTACAAAGCCACCACACCTCCTTCCTTCCCATGTCATGCTTATGTCATCCTCATGATGTCATCCTCCCTTCCTTGTCCTCTTTCTATTGGTTGGATGACATCATTCCCACTAATCCCTTTGATTAACTTCCTAATCGTTTGCCTAATGACCGCTGATCTGTTATACGGTTCGCTTAACTTTCGTTTTCGTTTATCGTTTGAAGGATCATACCCGGGATCTTATTACTTAGGTTCCTTTAACCTTTCTCAATACATTATATTCCTTTTTATGATCCTCTATTATAATCCTTTAATTTAAATCCTTTTTATCCTGTTACCTTATACTCAATTCTCTCCGTATCTTGTGGATTTTCGGGAAAAACCAAAGTGTTCGGAATTGGATTCTGACGATCTTTACATACACTTATATACTTCATAGAGTACTAATAATATCCCAGAATATCCATAACAGAACCCCTACATAGTGTGGCGTGAAAAGTTTTCTCATTCAGCTAAAACACTATTCACAAGGGTTACAAAAAGTTGAAAATTTTGGGGTTATTACAGTCTCCCCTCTTTAAAAGGATTCCGTCCCGGAATCAAACAGAAAACAAATGGGGGTACTTTTCTAGCATTGTGCTCTCTAGTTCCCAAGTTGATTCTTCCACGTTATGATTCTGCCATAGTACTCTGACTAGCTTGATCACTTTGTTCCGAAGCACCTGCTCCTTCTTATCCATAATCCTTACTGGCTTCTCCACGTAAGTTAGATCTGGCTGCATATCCACCTGCTCGTACTCCACTATGTGTCTGGCATCCCGATGATACCTCCTTAGCATTGACACATGGAACACATTATGAACTTGTTGCAAATTAGGTGGTAGGGCTAGCTCGTAAGCTAACTTTCCAATCCGTCTTAATATCTCAAAAGGTCCAATGTATCTTGGGCTTAGTTTTCCTTTCTTTCCGAACCTCATTAATCCCTTCCAAGGGGATACTTTCAACAGTACTAAGTCCCCTACTTCATATTCCTTGTCCTTTCGGGCTAGGTCTGCATATTTCTTCTGTCTGTCTTGGGCTGCTACAAGTCGCCCTCTGATAAGATCCACTATATCTTTGGTCCTTTGGACCACTTCGGGTCCGAGCATCTTCCGCTCTCCTACTTCATCCCAGTATAAGGGAGATCGACACCTTCTTCCGTACAGGGCCTCATAAGGCGACATTCCGATGCTAGCATGAAAGCTATTGTTATAAGAAAACTCGATCAACGGCAAGTGATCATCCCAACTTCCTTTAAGGTCTATTGTACAGACTCTCAACATATCCTCTAGTGTCTGGATGGTCCTTTCACTCTGTCCATCCGTCTGGGGATGGTACGCGGTACTCATATTTAACTTGGTCCCCGCACATTCCTGAAAGCTCCTCCAAAATCTGGAGTTGAACCTGGGGTCTCGGTCTGAGACAATGGACGCTGGGACTCCATGTCGTGTCACTATTTCCTTAAGGTAAATGTCCACCAGTCTATCGACTGTGTATCTTTCATTGATAGGAATGAAATGAGCTGACTTTGTCAGTCGATCTATAATTACCCAAATGGCGTCGTGATTGGCTTTCGTCCTTGGCAAGCCTACAACAAAATCCATCGCTATCTGTTCCCATTTCCATTCGGGAATCTCCAGGGGTCGCAAAAGTCCACTGGGTCTCTGGTGCTCTGCCTTTACTCTTTGGCAAGTCAAACACTTGTTTACCCATTCTGCTACGTCCCTCTTCATGTTAGGCCACCAGTAATATTCCTTCAAATCCCTATACATCTTGGTACTTCCCGGGTGAATGGAATACCTTGAACTATGGCTTTCATCCAAAATCTCATCTTTAAGTTCTTGAACATTCGGAACCCAAATTCGGTAGGAGTACCTCATTATCCCTTTATCATCTTTCTCAGTATGGATCTCCTCTCCAGTCATTGACTCTCTGCCTTCATTCATTATTTCCTCCTGGCACAATCTGATCTTTTCCAATAACTCTGTCTGCATTGAGATCTCAAAAAGCTTTTCAGTTCCGGTTCCGGTTACCTTTACTTCTATTTCCATTCTCTCAAAATCCCTTATCAACTCTTCCGAAGTCGTTATCATTCTGAGTCTTTCCTTTCTACTAAGGGCATCAGCCACCACATTGGCTTTCCCTGGATGATATAGAATCTCACAATCATAGTCCTTGATTAGTTCTAACCATCTCCTCTGGCGCATGTTGAGCTCTTTCTGCGTAAATATGTACTTAAGGCTCTTATGGTCTGTGAAAATCTCGCACTTCTCTCCATACAAGTAGTGCCTCCAAATTTTTAAAGCAAATACTATTGCCGCGAGCTCAAGGTCATGAGTAGGATATCTAACCTCGTATTCTTTCAGTTGTCTCGACGCATACGCAATAACTTTACCCTGCTGCATAAGCACACATCTTAATCCTTTGTGCGACGCGTCACTATATATCACAAAATCTCCTTTTCCGTCCGGCAATGCCAATACCGGAGCCGTTATCAACCTTTTCTTTAATTCCTGAAAATTGTTCTCGCATTTCTCCGTCCATTCAAACTTCTCTGTCTTACGAGTAAGTCGTGTCAAAGGGGCTGCGATCTTCACAAAGTCCTGAACAAATCTACGATAGTAGCCGGCCAATCCTATGAAACTCCTTACCTCTGTGGGTGTGGTTGGCCTTTCCCAATTTGAGACCGCCTCTATCTTGGAGGGGTCGACCAATACTCCTTCTTTATTGATCACATGTCCTAAAAACTGTACTTCATTCCGCCAGAATTCACACTTCGAGAATTTGGTATATAACTGCTCCTCTCTGAGTATTCCTAGAGCTATCCTCAAATGCTCTGCATGTTCTGCCTCAGTCCTTGAGTAGATCAAAATATCATCATTAAAAACTATCACACACTTGTCCAAGTACTTCTTAAATACTCTATTCATTAAATCCATGAAAGCCGCTGGGGCGTTGGTTAATCCAAAGGACATTACCAAGAACTCATAATGCCCATACCTGGTACGGAACGCTGTCTTGGGAATATCTTCGGGTTTAATCTTTAGTTGGTGATATCCAGTTCTCAGGTCGATCTTGGAAAAATAAACAGCATCCTTTAGCTGGTCGAACCGATCGTCTATTCTAGGTAATGGGTACCTGTTCTTTATGGTTAGCTTGTTCAACTCTCGATAGTCTATGCACAACCTCATGCTCCCATCCTTCTTCTTAACAAATAAAACTGGTGCTCCCCACGGAGACACACTGGGTCTTATCATACCCTTATCCAAGAGTTCCTGCAATTGGATAGCTAATTCCTTCATTTCTAACGGGGCTAACCGGTAAGGTGCTTTTGAAACTGGCGCCGTCCCTGGGGCCAACTCAATAGCAAATTCAATCACTCTATCGGGTGGTAATCCCGGAAGGTCTTGTGGGAATACATCTTCAAATTCGTTGACTACTGGAATATCTTGTAAGTTGGGCACCTCCTTCTGCGTGTCCACCACATAGGCTAGGTAGGCCTCACTTCCTTTTCGTAGCATCCTTTTGGCCTGAGCCATAGTCAAAAATTTCTGCGTCTGCCTCTTTCCTCTAAATATAACTTCTTTCTTCCCAGGGATATTTAACTTAACTTTCTTCCCTTTACAGTCTATCTGAGCATCGTTGCTAGATAGCCAGTCCATTCCCAAAATCACATCAAACTCCCCTAATTTAAAAGGAATCAGGTCAACACTGAAAGATTGCTCCCCTATGCCTATCTCACAGGCGGGGTGAATCTGGTTAACAGGAATAATTTCATGATTGGCTATTTCTACTTGTAAGGGTTCTATCAAGGGTTCAGCCTTAAGTCTTAACTTACGCGCAAGGTCCTTTGATATAAAAGATTTAGTTGCTCCCGAATCAAATAAAACATTTGCACTGACTGAATTTAGAGAAAGGGTACCTGCTATCACATCTGAATCTTTCATAGCATCCTGGACTGTCATGTTGAAAGTCCTCGCAGTAGGTGGCTTATTGGAAGCAGCCCTGCTTGCTCCCGAAGCTGCTGGTTTGTTCATTGGGCATTCCCTCTTCCAATGAACTGGGCGTCCGCACTGATGACAAGTGGCGGTTGGAACGACGGCAGGGGTTGATGATGGGCACTTATTTGAGTAGTGGCCTTCCCGACCACACTTAAAACAGGTTACTGGCTTTCCTTTACACTCCCCAGTGTGATTCCTTCCACATATGTTACAGGCTGGCAATGGGGGTCGAGACTGGTTGGAATAGGACATGCTTGACTTCTGGCCGCCCTGGCTCACACTCACACTCATTGGCCGCTTAAACCCAGTGTTCCTTCCTGGTAGGGACACTGCTCCTCGATTAAATCTAGTTGGGAAGCTCCTTCCTGCGGAACCTCCACCCATGCTCATACTTTTCCTCTTTATTCCTTTCTTCTCTCTTTCCTTCTGCATCTGTTCACTTCCGACTTCTACAATCGTTTCCTTTTGCACCAGAGTGGCATAGTCCGTAAGCTCAAGGATTGCCACCCTATTCTGAATCCACGGTTTCAGTCCCTGCTGAAACCTCCTAGCTTTCTTTTCCTCGGTGCTCACAAACTCCGGCACAAACCTTGATAACTCAGTAAATTTCGCTTCGTACTCTGCTACAGACAAGTTATTCTGCTTTAGCTCCAAGAACTTGAGCTCCATCTGGTTTTCCATAAACCTCGAGAAATACTTCCCCAGAACAACTGACTAAATCTCTCCCAGGTTATAATAGCGTCTGTCTCCATATTTTTCTTGGCCTCCCACCAGTAGTTAGCTTCTCCTTTCAAGAGGTAGGTAGCAAATACAGTCTTCTGTGCCTCCTCGGTACTCAAAATCTCAAAAGATTTCTCCATTTCCTTTAACCATGCCCTTGCCTCAACTGGGTCGGATGATCCGTGGAACTCAGGGGGCTTAAGGGACTTAAAAGCCCTGAAAGAGTTTGCCACTGTATTGTTACTTCCTTGAGGGGGTGGGTTGGGTTGACGTTCCAAATTCTGCCTTAGGAGTTGCATGAACTGGCTCATGGGATCCATGCCTGGGTTTGGTACTGGTTGCTCAACCTCGGTTTCTCCTTCTTCAGCCTCTATCTCAAATCCCTCAACATCATATGTTTCCTCTTCCTCTTCATACAGGGAGTCATCCTGTTCCACATAATCCTCATCTTCCTCTTCACTGTGTTCTTGGTTTCTATTGTCCTGATTATGGCTTCCCTGGTCCTCAGATCCAGGGTTCGCCCTAGTTCCAATCTTTCTTGGCGGCATGATTCTGATAATAATAAAAACAATTATTGGGAAAATTCAACGTTAGGTCACAATCATATACAACATTGTGCCTTGCACAGCTCTTATAATGGGGAGAACGTATATCGCAATTCTATTATTTTAAGAAAGTTCTAATACGAAGTGCAGTAATAATAATGATAAAAACAGTGATCCCGTCACTATGGAACTGAACCAAAAGGAAACAAATATATACATAATGCGAGAAATACATAGTTTGATCTGGTCAAAAGTACAACAGTGCTACAGTCATCTGTCCCAAAAGTGATACACAAGAGTCTATCTATCTAGTCAGAAAAAGGGATGCTATATACAAGTCAACTATCCCGGAAAATTGGCTCTTACTAAGGCCTCGGCTAACTAGACAACTAGACTATTCCATCATCAATCCTGAATCACACACCGGAGCGGGTCAGCTCCCAAACCCTTTCCATCGCACGACGGAAGATATAGTCGGCCTGCCGCCTGGAGATCCTACCATGACTGTCCCCCTGGAGCGATCTGAGCCTCGCTCGGGATGTGAGCTCTATCCCCGTAAGCTCCCTCCTCAAGGATCGGGGTATAGAAGCCCTAGTCTCATAAGCTCGGGTACGCCTACCCGCCCTCTCTGCATCCAACTCCCTCCTGGCCTCATCTAGTCGGCCCTCGGCAACAGCCACTCGGGTCCTCAATACATCCTGAACATATCCATGAGCTAACGAAGACTGCCTGTGGGCAGGGTCAAGAGGTGGTGAATCCGGAGCCGCTGAGGGTGCCTCCTCGGTCTGCCTAGGCTCGGAAGTATGGGTATCTGAGCTGTCATCATCAGGAATCCAAGATAGTGGTGGAGGGGTAGGGGCTCTGACCACCGGAAGTGTGGGTAATGGGATACCAGCATACACTACCATAGGTCCAACACGCTCCTCAGCTACTGGGACCTCATCCGGGTCCTCCTCATCTGGAATAGCAATAACCTCTATCTCTCACTCCTCTGAGGGGTCCTCCTCATCTGAAATAGCAATGACCTCCGTCTCAGGCTCCTCTGAGGGGTCCTCCTCATCCTCCTCCATCTCAGGCTCCTCCTGATCCTCAACATCTAGCAATGCCTCATCATGCTCACGCTCGAACATCTCAGGGTACTCTATCTCAGGCGCCTACACATTAAACGAGCTAAGTTACTATCATGATACTTATAAGGGTTCTCGTAAGGGTTTTAACTGTCAGCACTACTTTAAGTAGTCCGACCATGAACTTGGCAAGAGTTCTTATTATCTTTGTGAGTTTGTTATTATATCGACGCATCATCTCTGAGGTTTATAACGCTTAGCTCTGATACCATTTCTGTAACACCCCCAGATCCGGGGTCGGGGATCCGGGTTGTCACGATCTTTCTTTCCACAATATCACTTCACTTAATTAATAATAAATAACCTCATGCTGTGACCCCATACTAACACACACCACAACCCGTTATAGTCTCAGAGATGAAATTGAAATAAGTACAAGTCTTTGAATCCACCATTTAAAAGTTATTACAACCCAAAATGATTACTTGATAAATTTACAGTTAATTGCCATTATCTGCCACAAGTTATAATTATACATAATTTGATTCTCAAAAGTAGATGGTCTGAACTACAATGGATCTACCTCTGCAGCTATAGCAGCTACAACATCATCGGGAAGACGCGGGACGCTTCCCACGCGCTTGCGCTGGGTCTGCTGGAGTCTGGCCATCTCTCCTAACTGTTGTTGTGTGATGAAGAAATAAAGCAAGAGTGAGCCTTACAGCTCGCAAGATAATACATAGTGATAACAATAATATAAGTATCTAAATGGATACTTACTAGAATCTTTATCGTGTGTAAGATAATTACTTACTAGATATAAGTAAAAACAAGGAATGAAGTTACCAATACTTCACTACACTTATATCCTTTATAAAGCTACTTGAACTACCACCGTTCAAAGTATTATAAGTTAAAAAAAAAAACATCCCATAGATGAGACCACAAGTTAAGACTTGAATAGATTCAATCTTTGAAATATTATTGAATGAAAAAAGTTACGAGATACTTTATTTAGTCCCGATATATATATATATATATCCACATATATATCTCTTTAAACATTTCCTGGAACCTCTGTTATGTAAAGTATGAACAGAGTTTGAAACATCCAATGAATTTTGGAAAGGAAAAGAATTTTGGCATAAACCAGATATCTTGCTGATCAGGCAAAGATACCAATAAGTAACCTTTTCTACTAGTAGATGGATGAATCCCCCACCGGTCATCACACTGGCCACATAAGGACCTTGTGTTGGACCGCCACACGGCCTCTTACGCGTTGATGGACTGCCACCCAGCCACTTACACTTTCATAGACCGTACCCCGGCCTGTCGCTTATGCCGACTCAATTAGATGGGCTTACTTCCCGAACATTGGGCAAGTAATCAATTCATTTACCAAAACTGCAACCTCGTTGCGAATATAAAATACACCACAGAGCCGGATTCCCCAGGTTTTGAGCGAGTATTTAAATCCCCTTAAAAAAAGGAAGATCTTAAATATAAAAATGAGTTTTGGGATCCGCTCTGACTTTAAAAATCATTTTGAAGACTCGAAAACACTTTATAGAGTGTTTGGAGTAAAGCTGATTTAATGAAGTAAATCAGTCCCCAGAATATTTAGAAAATGACTGAATATTATTATTTAAATAATATTCCCATAAAGAATAATCTTTATAAAAATAATTGAAGTAGAAGTATTAAAACTTATACTTGAAACGAGTATTAAATAACCAAAGATATACTTATATGAAAGTATTATCTTTATTTGAATAATCAAAAATAAGTTTGATTATTAACACCTTATTCTTTAATAAAATAAAGAATATATTTCAGTAATAAGCGGAGTCATAATACCTCGAATGAATATTATAAATAATATTCATTAAATAAAATAAAGGAGTCATACATCCTCAAATGAATATTCAAATAATATTCAATTAATAAAATAAAAGGAGTCATAAGCCCTCGAATGAATATTCAAGATAATATTCATTAATAAAATAAAGTTAAAGTTATCGAATAAACCTTATTCGATCAATAGTTTGGAAAACTATAACCATATATATATATATATATATAAATATATATATATATATATCGATATCCATATATACAAAATCTACTCGGGATCCTCGACTCCCGGTTTTAGAAAATATTTTCACCTTTGGGTCCCTATACTAAGGGTATATGCAAGTTACCGCTATTCTCTAGCATAGGTATTATCAACTGAACCAACAGATATATATTTCAAGAATATGAAACAGGCATGCATATATACCATATCACATGCTACAATATATCGCAAGAATTTGCTAAATAACCAATATGCATTTATCGCAAGATCATGCATGTACAAATGTATACATCACAACAACAGTATAACGGATAGAATACTTGCCTGAGCGACTCGGGGTGATAAAAGGCTCGGGACGAGTCTGGTAACCTATAAACAACAAGTAAGTTGGAATTAAACCAAAATCACTTGTAAATCTATACTTTAACTAACTTAGACTCTAACGCTTGTTTTGCGCTCACTGATTCGCTTAAGTCACTCGGGTACCCTCGGCTCCACCATTTTTAATAATTTAACCTTTACGAGTTTTAAAGCGATTCCTTCGCGAGTGTCTTACCAACTGCCTAACACACTTACCATAAATGTTTCATACATTAATTAACCCTTTTTGGTCTTTAACCTATGTTTCAAAGTAAAGCGAGGGAAAAAGTTTCGTTCGCGAAATGCCGTTACTTGAAACGGTCGTTTCTCCTAAACCGTTCATCGGAATCGAACGAACTACATATCAAAACGAAGCTCGTAACATGAGCTATCTAATCATGGCAGTGGTCTTAATCTAGCAGGGGGTTCTCGGGTCCTAATGTTATGCACAAAAACAGTCTAAAGAAAATCGGACGTTACGACGGCTATGTTTACGCGATTTCCAATATTTTAAACCATTCAAAACCATTCCAAATCAACCTCAAATCCAACATACAACCAACATCCATCCTTATCACATCATAACAACCCCAACCAATTCAATTTAATCATTCATACTTATGCCTAAGCTTAACTTTAATCATACTTAAGTTCTTTTAATCAAAACCACAACATTTACCATTCCGTTTCACTACCATTTCAAATCCCAAACTCTCATCACAACAACAAGCTACAATATCATCCTACTAATCAAAATCATTTTATAATACATAGGAATCTAGGGTTTGGAGATGGTATACCTTCCTTGAAGTGGTGGGAGGAGCTAGGAAGCCTTAAGAAGCTTTGAGAAGTCTTAGGAAAGCTTGGATCTTCAAGGAAAACAAGAAAAACTTCAAGTTAAAAACTTGAAAACACTATTCATAGTCTTCTTCTTTGATTAAATGAAGAAGATTGAGAAGGAATTAATGGCTTAAACTCATGATATAGCCCTAACTAAGCATGAAGATGATTAGGGAATTTACTCACCAATTTAGGAAGCTTGGATCTTGGATTTTGAAAAATCTTGCCTTTAAAAAGTGAAAAAGCCGAGAGCAATGAAGAACTAATGCCTTGGTTTCTTTTTGTTTTGATGAAGAATGAATTATTTGGCTTGGTTGGTTGTAGTTTTGTATTTGATTTAGTCAATTACCTTCTTGCCCTTGAATTTGTGTGGTTACAAAGCCACCACACCTCCTTCCTTCCCATGTCATGCTTATGTCATCCTCATGATGTCATCCTCCCTTCCTTGTCCTCTTTCTATTGGTTGGATGATATCATTCCCACTAATCCCTTTGATTAACTTCCTAATCGTTTGCCTAATGACCGCTGATCTGTTATACGGTTCGCTTAACTTTCGTTTTCGTTTATCGTTTGAAGGATCATACCCGGGATCTTATTACTTAGGTTCCTTTAACCTTTCTCAATACATTATATTCCTTTTTATGATCCTCTATTATAATCCTTTAATTTAAATCCTTTTTATCCTGTTACCTTATACTCAATTCTCTCCGTATCTTGTGGATTTCCGGGAAAAACCAAAGTGTTCGGAATTGGATTCTGACGATCTTTACATACACTTATATACTTCATAGAGTACTAATAATATCCCAGAATATCCATAACGGAACCCCTACATAGTGTGGCGTGAAAAGTTTTCTCATTCAGCTAAAACACTATTCACAAGGGTTACAAAAAATTGAAAATTTTGGGGTTATTACATGCTCCTAGGAAAACATGTCATAACTGTGGAAGTTCTAACCATCTAGCTTCTTTTTGCAGGAAGAATAAGAATATTAACTCCTTACCTTCAAAATCAGGAGTTAAGAGTCAGTCTGTTAGATACAAACCACAAAATCCTTGTTTTCATTGTGGTAGTTTATGGCATTCCATTTATACTTGTAAGGAATATCATAGTTTGTACTATGATTATTATCAAATAAAACCTTCTTTGAAGAAAGTTTCCATTGTTCCTTCTAGTGTAAATTCTGATTCAAAGTCTGATAGTGTAAGTTCTGATAAGAAAAATGTTAACATAAACTCTGATGCTAAATCCGCTGCAAATGTTAACAAACTTAATAAGGCCAAAGGATCCAAGCAAGTCTGGGTCCTTAAAACTAATAATTAGTGGTCTTTGTGATTGCAGGGCAACAGGAAAAATATTCTAGTTATGGACAGTGGATGTTCAGGACATATGACTGGAAATAAGGCCCTGCTATCAGACTTTGTGGAGAAAGCTGGCCCAAGTGTTTCTTATGGAGATGGCAACATTGGAAAAACTTTGGGATATGGCAATATCAATCTTGGAAATGTCATAATTAAACAAGTAGCTCTGGTCTCAGGACTTAAACACAACCTACTGAGTATAAGTCAAATATGTGACAGAGATTATCATGTTGATTTCTTTGAAGAACACTGTGAAATTGTGAGTAAATCTAAAGGCAAAGTTGTTCTGAAAGGATACAGACGTGGTAATATTTATGAAGCTAAGCTTTCAACAAGTACTGATGGTTCTGCAATTTGTCTGTTAAGTAGAGCATCAATTGAAGAAAGCTGGAATTGGCATAAGAAACTCTCTCATTTAAATTTCAATAATATAAATGAACTGGTCAAGAAAGATCTTGTGAGAGGATTGCCAAACACAGTATTTGCTCCTGATGGTCTTTGTGATTCATGTCAGAAAGCCAAACAAAGAAAATCTTCATTCAAGAGCAAGACTGAATCATCAATTCTTGAGCCTTATCATCTTATACATGTTGATCTATTTGGTCCAGTAAATGTCATGTCTATTGCAAAGAAGAAGTATGCGTTGATCATAGTGCATGAGTTCACCAGATACATATGGGTGTATTTCTTGCACACAAAAAGTGAAACTGCATCTATCTTGATTGATCATGTCAAACAGCTGGATAAAATGGTCAAAGATTCTGTGAAAATTTTAAGGAGTGATAATGGCACTGAGTTCAAGAATTTGATAATGGAAGAGTTCTGCAAAAGCCATGGAATAAAGCAGGAATTTTCTGCTCCTGGAACTCCACAGCAAAATGGAGTTGTTGAAAGGAAGAATAGAACTCTCATTGAAGCTGCACGTACAATGCTTGAAGAAGCAAAGCTTCCAACCTATTTCTGGGCTGAAGCTGTGCAGACTACTTGTTTTACTCAAAATGCAACACTCATTAACAAGCATGGAAAAACACCATATGAGATGGTGAAGAAAAAGAAGCCAAATCTGAAATATTTTCATGTATTTGGATGCAAGTGTTTTGTTCTCAAGACTCATCCTGAACAGCTATCAAAGTTTGATCTAAAAGCTGATGAAGGAATCTTTGTTGGATATCCACTTTCCACAAAAGCCTTCAGAGTCTATAATTTGAGAACAGAAGTGGTCATGGAATCTATCAATGTCTCTTTTGATGACAAGAAGATCACTGGTCTTAAAGATTTCATTGACCATGATCAGCTGAGATTTGAAAATGAAGACTCATATTCTGATACTGAAAATCCTGACAGTCTAAGTCCTGATACTGCAAACTCTGATGGATTAAACTCTGATGTTATTGAAACTGTGGTGACTACGTTAAAGGAAGATGCACCTATGCAGGGGGAGCATACTCAAGATCCTACCACATCTCAAGAAACATCAGAACATGCATCTGGCTCTTCAAGTTCTGATTCGTCAAGTTCTGATAAGCCAAGTTCTGATAGTGCTGAAAATCTAAATACTGAAGAATCCAATTCAGAGAGTATAGTTTCAGGGGGAGCATCAGAAAATGAAAATGAAGATAGCATGGATCATGGGGGAGCATCCAGTTCTAGAGAAAACCTTCCATCTGCAAGGAAGTGGACAAAATCACATACACCTGATTTGATAATTGGAAATCCTGATGCAGGTGTCAGAACTAGAACAGGTACTTCAAATGAGTGTATTTATAATTCTTTTCTCTCTCAGACTGAGCCAAAGAAAGTGGAAGAAGCTCTTCAAGATGCTGATTGGGTGCAAGCAATGCAGGAAGAGTTGAATGAATTTGAAAGAAACAAAGTCTGGACCCTAGTGCCAAGACCAAAGAATAGATCTGTTGTTGGTACAAAGTGGGTATTCAGAAACAAAACTGACAGTGATGGCATAATTACAAGGAATAAGGCAAGGCTGGTTGCAAAAGGATATTCTCAACAGGAGGGAATTGATTATGATGAAATATTTGCACCAGTTGCTAGGTTAGAAGCCATAAGGATATTTTTGGCTTATGTTGCTCACAAAAAGTTTACTGTCTTTCAAATGGATGTGAAAAGTACTTTTCTCAATGGAGAATTGGAGGAAGAGGTATATGTTGAACAACCTCCAGGTTTTGTAGATATCAAACATCCAGATTATATCTACAGGCTTGATAAAGCACTTTATGGACTTAAGCAAGCTCCTAGAGCATGGTATGAGACTTTAGCTCAGTTTCTTCTGGAAAGTGGATTCAACAGAGGGACAATAGACAAAATACTGTTCTACCTCAACCATGGAAAGGACTTACTTCTGGTCCAAATTTATGTTGATGATATCATTTTTGGATCTACAAATGACAAACTTTGTAAGAAGTTTGCCAAACTAATGCAGTCAAGATATCAGATGAGTATGATGGGGGAACTTAGCTATTTTCTGGGCCTTCAAGTCAAGCAGAATGAGGAAGGCACTTTTATTCGTCAAACCAAGTACACCAGAAACTTGCTAAAGAAATTTGGAATGCAAGATTATTCAAGTGCATCCACTCCAATGACCACTGCGACAAAACTGGATAAGGATACCGGTAAATCAGTAGATATTACTGACTACAGAGGTATGATTGGCTCTCTACTCTATCTAACTGCTAGTAGACCTGATATCATGTATGCTACATGTCTTTGTGCAAGATTTCAAGCAGATCCAAGAGAACCTCACTTAACAGCTGTAAAAAGAATCTTTAAGTATCTTAAAGGAACAGTTGCTCTGGGATTATGGTATCCTAGAGAATCAGATTTTAAACTAATAGGTTACTCAGATGCAGATTTTACAGGTTGTAAAATTGACAGGAAAAGCACAAGTGAAAGCTGCCAATTTCTTGGAGGCAGATTGGTTTCTTGGTCCAGTAAGAAACAAAAGTCAATTTCCACATCAACTGTAGAAGCAGAGTATATTGCTGCAGGAAGCTGTTGTGCACAAATTCTTTGGATGAAGAATCAGTTACTGGATTATGGGTTAACATATTTCAAAATCCCTATTTACTGTGATAATCAAAGTGCTATTGCTATGACAGGTAATCCAGTTCAACACTCAATGACAAAGCACATCAGCATCAGGTACCACTTCATCAGGGAACATGTGGATGAAGGTACAGTGGAATTGCATTTTGTTTCCCACAGATCAACAATTGGCAGATATCTTCACAAAACCATTATGTGACGCTACTTTTACAAGATTGGTAAATGAACTTGGAATGGTTTCAGGTTCTTTCTCTAAATCTGCTTAGACTTGTTCTATGTTATCAGACTTTATGCACAGTATTTACAGAATTAATCTCATTGTCTATTCTGTGCTTAATTGATAAATGTCTTTAAGTACTGACTGTTGTCTGATATATGTTTCTAAACTCTGATAAGTGATATGTTTGTTCTAGTACCTATTCATCCTATAAGGATAACTGTGCTAGATAACTGACCTAATAGTCTTTAATAAACAAATGATTCCATGTAAGAAGTAATTATTTCGGTGGAAATCTTATGACACTAGCAAATTCTGATAATTGAGCTTAGTTAAGTTTACTTTGTATATCTTATTACTAAGTCACAAATTAGAATAATGCTACTCATCTGTTAAGTTCTGATACTAGTAAAACTGCTGAATGTACTAAGTGCTGATAAACCTCACTTATCAAAAGAAAAAGCAAAAAGATCAAAGAATAAAATCAGGTACTCCTTTGATATCTAGAGTAAAAATGTGGAAGGGACGACCCAAGTGCATTGCTGGTATTAAGTAAATATGCATTAGAAAAGCAAAATATTTTCTTGGTGACTTTTCACACTCTATGATTACTGGAGAAATACTCTGAAAATAGCATAAATTCTGATAAACAGTCGTGACTCACTTACACTGAGAAGCCACTGTAAAATAGAATTACAAAAGATGCATAAAATTAGCACAAAACAGTTGAGATGGACTCAAGCATGAACTCATTCATCAGTAGGTTTCAGGACAATGACAGATCTTTAGCAAAATTTTAGTTATGCCTTATATCTAAGATGTACTGAAGTGAATCAGACTTTACTCTTTGTCTATTTTTAGCTTAATGCACACACTAATCACTCCATCTGAATGATGAAAATTTCTGTGGTGGTCTATGTTATTTTAGATAAACAGTCATAGTGTCATTATTGCACAAATTCTGAGGACAAGTTCTAAGTTACACGTTCTGATGATTAAGTTCTGACGTCCATAACTCAGAACTTGTATGAGTATTTACTAAGATGGGCTTTCCTTTTTCGAGTCAAGAAATTATGTTCTGATGACTGTTAAGTTCTGGTATAGGTCTAAGTTCTGATTTCTCAGTCTAATCCTTTACTTGGTTTATCTGTGAATAAAATTTAATAACAGTCTCAGTTCGAACTAGAATATGTTGAAGTGGAAGATTAATAGTCACTATGATTAGGATTAATGGTATTCGTACTTGAACAAGTCCACTGTTTCTTGTGTCTTGTGCGGTCTAGAACATGATTCCTCTTTCCAATGACTATTATTCTTTTTCAAAGTCTAGGGAGACGAGGTAGAATTAATTCTACCTGTCAGCATTAAATATCTTTGCGTCTCTTGGCATTCTCTTGCCTATATAAGCAACCACTTCACATCAGTCTTTCCATCACATTCTTCTCACACACTTATCCTCCTTTTTCTGTCAAAAACACAATGGTTCAATACAACATGTTTTTGAACTCCCAAACCTTCAATATGGAGCTAAGTTGTGCCGAGTGGCAGCAGGAGTGGCATGTAACAGCCATTCCTGAGGAGATCTGGGATTCTGTCCCACAGGAGGTGCTGACTCACCTTCTATTCTTCTATATGGATTACCATCGCCATCTGGAGCGATTGGAGGAGGAAAGGCGGGAAGCTATCCGTCAGCAAGAGCGAATCATACGACTCGCCATCTTGTTCATCGAAGATAGGAAGAGGAAGATGACTTAATCTTGTCTTCTTCCTGTTCTTCTTCATCCTCAGCTTTGTCAGGCTTCTTAGCTAGGACTAAAGCTGTTGATGTTAGGATTAGGAGCTTAGGGAAAATCTTGTATAAGTATTGATGTAATTTCCATTTCATAAATGTATTGTCTTGATATATTAATGAAAGTTGTTTTTACTTCAAGATTTTATCTCTGAGTTATTTCATCTTGTGTTGATAAATCCTGATTGATGTTCTGATGTCCATATATATTTTGTTTTATATTAAGTTCTGATTCATTTTCAGCACTTACTCATCTAAATTATCTTGGTCATTTTCATGTGATGTATTTTCAGAATATCAATGATGCAGTGAAAAATAATTCAATCAGTACTACTGGTTTAAATTTTGAATTAAAACTATTTCTCTTGATTAATGGAATGGTTTTTCCTTGAAACTAGGCAACTGGGTAAGTAATGATTCCTGTTTTCTCGAGCCCAGTAACTGACCGTTATTACTGCATGTCTGACAGGTGTCCAACGGTAACATTTTTGTTCAGAGTATAAGTACAACAGAGAGAAGATTTCTTTAATCTTTTATTTTCTTTATACTTTATCTCTCTCCTTACTTTTACTCTCTTTCTCCTTTTTTCTCATGTTGGTTTTTCATACAGACATTATCTCAAACACCTAACAGGCATACTTGAATCTCAATATTTTTTCACATGGCACCAAAGGATTTAATCATTGATGGAGCAAAGTTTGTTCCAAACAACTATGTTGCAATTCTTGATCATGCTGAAGCTCCATCTGAATTGCACTTTGTGCAAGATCTTCTTGCACACAGTGAGATTGGGTACGCATTAACACAGCCTGAAGTCTTTTCGAGTCAACAAGTTCTGACATTTTGGCGGACTGGGCACTTTGATGATGGTGGTAAACATGGCACTTCCAGTATTGTTTTTGAAGTGGGTGATTCATCTTATGTAGTCACTCCTGGTACAATACGCAAAGCTCTACATCTCCCAGAAAATTGTACTTTTTCAACTCCAGAGGAATCAGCACTTCAGGAGTTAATGGCTGATTTGCGATATGAAAAGAGTTTGGCAAAGCTTGGGCAGTTAAAAAGGGCTAATATCAGAAGAGAATGGGGTTTCTTCTTTGACTGCATCACCAAAGCTTTTGGGAACAAATGTTCAAATTTTGATGTTATCCCAATTCTGAGTCAGCACATAGGGTATGCTATTATTCATCAAACTCATTTTGATTTTGCAACTGGTATAATTGGTTTTATTGGGGACAGGATGACAGAGAATAGAAATATTGTCTATTTTGCTAGATTCTGTCAACTTCTATATACTTTTTGTACTGATGAACCTCAATTAGTCAGTTCCTCAACCCCACCTTTTAGAGTTGCAAAACGATATTTTAATGATCTGGTAAATGCTGATACTAAGAAAAAAGTGATTAGACCATTACAGATTCCTCAGTCTGTAAAACAGATCCTAGTAAATGTTGATCCTGATACTTATAGATCTGTTTACTTTGATGTCCAACCAACCACAGACACCCAAAAACCATCATCCTCAGCACCTACCACTCATTCTACTCAACCTACCCTCAGGACTTATCTCAAACCCTATCTCTCCACTTGACAGACTGCTCAACCTTCTTCTTCAGCACCTACTGTGAAGCCTACATCCTCTAAGCCAAAGAGAACAAAGACTGTTCCTCAAACACCTCAAAAGAGGAGGAGAATTACTTTGAGAGATGAATCAGATTCTGAGGAACAGATTCCTTCTTCAGAACCTGTGGTAAATGAAGCTGAGAAAGCAACTTCTCAGAAGGATTCTGAAATTGGGGGTTCTAGGCTTCTCAAGAGGCTTAGACGAATGATAGTTCCTGAAACTCCCAAGGAATCCAAATCATCAAGGAAGTACAAGAAACAGAGGGCACAAAGGCCAGTTTCAGATGATGAGGAGGAAGCAGCTAAGGAAGGGGATCAGGAATCTTTGATCTCACAAGACAAGGAATTTGCTCCAGTCACTTCTTCTCCATCAACTCCATCTCAGGAAGCTAATCTGACAAGGCTAACTCACCATCTGTGTCTCTTGTTGATCCAGGAAAAAGTGCTGAAATTGATATTCAGAACTTGGTTGTGCCTGAAATACTTTTCTTAGAAGCTCCAACAGCAAATAATCCTTCCACAACACCTGTTACTGATGCTGTTCAAACTCCGGAGTTATCAACAACACCTTCTCTACATCAAGATGCTGATGATCAGATTTTAGGTGAGCATCAGGATATGGTTGTTGATCAGAACTTAGTATCAGATCAGCAATTAGAGGATGTTGAAGCCTCAATTGCTACTCACACTGTTGTCTTATCAGAAGATACTGATTCTTTAAGTTCCGATGCTGCAAATGTTGGAGATACTGGTGAAGCTGCTCCAACTGTCGATGCTGATGAAGCAGGTCCTTCAGGACATACTCCACCACCGACTCTTCCTAAGTCTGAACTGGTAAAGGAGTTTGTTATCAGGGATGCACCAGTGCCTTGGAGTGAAACTCCTGCAGGTTAGGAGTGGACTAAGGAATGGAACTCAGTTTCATGTGTTCCAAATGCTTTACATCTTGCTGAGCACTTGACTAAAGCCAATGAAATGTTAAATTCTGATGATTTTAAAACCCAGCTTAGAGTCACTGCATTGAGTACTAAACATCTACAAGGTCTTCATTCAACTACTCATGCAGAGCTACACAAGATTCAGGAGAACTTTATCAAACAGGAACAAGTTTGGAAAATTGATAAGAAAAAGTTCTTTCAACCTACCATTGACAGGATTGCTTATATTGAGAAAACTCAAGAGAAACAACAAGCTCAAATTGATCAAATTCTGACAAATCAAGCTTCTCAACAATCGCAACTTACTGAAATCCAGACCTCAGTGGAACTACTTATCTCTCTTTTAAGGGGGAGAAGGTAATTAAGTCCAAATGCAAACCCAACAAGACACTGCAAGGAAAGGATGATGGAAAAGATGACCAAGGAAACTCTGGAATGGGTAGCGGTCATAGTCAAGGTAGAAGGTTTACATCAAGACAAGCTAGTCACAGAACAAGTTCTGATACTGGGAAAAGAATAAGTTCTGCTGCTGGTAAAAGGATAAGTTCTGATGAACTTCTAGATCTTGATGAGGAAATGTCAAGACAGTTATTTCTTCAAGAAAATCCAGGAATGGACTTGGAAAGTTTAAAGGAAGAAGAAGCCAGACTTAAATCAGAGAAAGTCACATCTAAATCTGAAGCTTCTAGTAAAAAGTCACTTCCAAAACTTTTAGGCATTGTGATCAAAGAAAGGACACATACTGAAGTAACATTGGCTAGATCACAACCACGGATAGATCCAAGATCCAAGGGTAAAGAAAAGGTTGGTGAACCTATCAAGGGTTATGTACCTCCTGAGGAAGAAGAAATTGCTAATAAAAAAGATGATCTTGCTCTGACTTCAAGAAAAGTTCTTAAAACAACCTCTGACATGGCTCAAGTTGTTCAGAGTCAAGAAATTGTAAGTTCTGATATTCAGAAGAAGCAAGTAACCTCTGATAGAGCTCAAGTTAACTTGATATCAGAAAAAAGATCAAAGACACTCCTACCAGGATTCACTAAAGCAAAACAGACTCAATCTTTGAAGACTACTGCAAGTGGTTTTGAAGCAAGAGTAGTTACTGGAAAGGAAGCTAGAGATAAAACTGGATTGGGAAGTGCTGATGAAAGAAGAGTACACAACACTACCAATGATCCAACTTCCTTGAGTGAACCAGGTATTGGAGCAACTCCTGAGAGATTGAATCAACTGAAATCTGTACAGATGGTTTACCATACCTACTTGAAAGAATACATCATGTTGTATTTCATGACAGATGGTAGGGTTTATCATATAAGACAAAATGCCATTCCTTTGAAGTATTTTGAAGAATTGGAGCATGTACTTTTCTTACTTCAAGTGGATGACAGATTAATAGAGACTGCTGCAAACTACTTAAAAGAACAGATTCAGAGACAGAAAAGGCTTTATTCTGTTAAGTCTGACAGCATATATGTTCCAAAGTACAGAGATCACAATGGTGATATTGTTGATATGAAGCCTAATACTGCACAGATCAGAACGTATCTTGGTATTAAGGGACTTGAATTCAATCTTGAGTCTGACAAAGCTTATGTCATAAGACTAGATGAGGAGTTGAGAAAAGCAAAGATTAATGATCTCAGAGCTGCAATCTTTCAAACTGGTGAAGATACTGCAGAGCTTAAAGATGTTAAAAGGAGAATGATTGATGAACTAAGATATGCTGAGAAATATTTGTTGAAGAACTATCTCAGAACAACTCCTGACATCAGAGAGATCAGAAAATGAAGAAGCCAAGTCGAAGATCTACAACTGCTTAAATTCTGATATTTATACAGATTGAAGTTGTTATCAGAAGTTGAAATTGGTAAAAACTTTAAGGACTGTAAGTTGTAGTTATCTAGTCTATTTCTCATGCATTTGTACTTAATGTTTTTGACATCATCAAATATCTGTTAAACTTGTATATTTTGTTAATTTACAAGTTGGGGGAGATTGTTAGATATATTTGATAATGTCATGGCTAATATGTTTTATGTTTAGCTTTCAGAATCTTACGTGAACAGGATAAATTAGTACTTAACTGTTGATCAGTACTTATATTGGAAGTCAGGACTTAAGGATATCAGTACTTATATTATCAGGAGATAATCATCAGAAGATAGATATCAGAACTTAAGTGCTGAAGGACAATCAGATAAGGACAGTAGCTGATTAAAGGAAAGAAGATCGAGATAAACATAAGAAGAGATATGCATGAAGAAGGAATTCCATGAAGAATGGAATACTTGGAAGAAAAGATGTCTGATTGATATATTTTAGGAAGCAGAATTATATTCCATATCAATTAGCGATTATCTTGTAACTGTGTAGTATATAAACACAGACATAGGGTTTACACTATAAGTGTTATCATTATTAGAGAAGATTATTCATTGTAACCCTTGCAGCTCTCGTGATATTTGTTCATCACTGAGAGGTAACAGTTCCATACTGTAAGAGAGTTTATTGTTTCAATAAAGTTTGTTTTTTGTTACTTAAGTTCTTAAAGTTCGATTTGAGTGTACTATACACTGTATTCACCCCCTCTACAGTGTGTGTGTGACCTAACACCTGTGCAGAAGGCTAATATTCTCAGAATTGCTGGACCGCCGTCTCTCCCAGCACCATCAGCTCAACCCAGAGCTAGGACCTTTAATATGTCAATGAAAGATGCGGTGCAAGATGTGGATGTGGTAGCAGGTATGCTTGTTATAAACTCAGTAGAAGTAAAAGTTTTGATGGATTCTGGAGCAACCAGATCTTTTATTTCTGAAAGCATTCTTGATAAGTTAAATTGTGTTGCGTACCCTCTAGAGCCTAATTTGATTATAGAGGTAGCCAATCAAGAGAAAGTTCTTGTTAATAAGTTTTGTCCTGGCTGTGATATGTCTATAGAAGGTCGGCACTTTTCTGCTGACTTAATTCCTTTTAAGATAGGACAATTTGAGGTTATTCTAGGAATGGATTGGTTGTCAAATCATGAGGCGCAAATAGAGTGTAAAATTAAGAAAGTGAAGTTAAAAACCAAGGATGGTGAGGAAGTGATATTTAAAGGAAGGAGGCAAAAAAAGAAATTTCTAACGGTTATTGAGGCGAGAAGATTAATGCGTCAAGGATGCGAGGTTTATTTGGCTCATGTCATGGACGTGGAGAAAGAATCTGTAAAGATCGACGATATTCCGGTAGTAAGAGATTTTCCGGACGTGTTTCCTGCTGAATTGCCTGGACTACCTCCAGACAGAGAGATCGAGTTTACGATTGAATTGGCTCCTGGTACGGAACCAGTGTCGAAAGCTCCCTATCGCATGGCGCCGGTTGAAATGAAGGAATTGGCAGCTCAGTTGCAAGAGTTGTTGGACAAAGGAATAATCCGACCGAGTGTATCCCCGTGGGGCGCACCGGTGTTGTTTGTAAAGAAGAAGGATGGAAGTATGCGATTGTGTATCGATTACCGTGAGCTGAATAAGTTGACAATCAAGAATAAGTACCCTCTACCGCGGATCGATGACTTGTTTGACCAATTAAAAGGAGCTTCGTGATTTTCAAAGATTGATTTAAGATCTGGGTATCATCAACTAAAGATCAAAGTGGAAGATATACCCAAGACAGCGTTCCGAACAAGATACGGACATTATGAGTTTTTGGTGATGGCATTTGGCTTGACGAATGCGCCAGCTGTATTTATGGATCTTATGAACAGAGTGTTCAAGCAGTATTTGGAAAAGTTCATGATTGTGTTTATCGACGATATACTGATTTATTCCAAAATGGAGGAAGATCATAAGGAGCATTTGAGGATTTCCTTGGAAATTCTGCGAAAAGAGAAGCTGTATGCAAAATTTTCAAAGTGTGAATTTTGGCTAAAAGAAGTGCAATTTCTTGGTCATGTAGTTAATAAAGAAGGAATTAAAGTGGATCCAGCCAAGATAGAAGCTGTAATGAATTGGGAAAGGCCCAAAACTTTGACGGAAGTCAGAAGTTTTCTGGGATTAGCCGGATACTATAGAAGATTTGTGCAAGATTTCTCAAAGATTGCCGTTCCATTGACAAAATTGACGAGAAAGAATGAGAAGTTCGTTTGGACAGAAAAGTGTGAGGAAAGTTTTCAAGAGTTAAAGAAGAGGTTGGTAACCGCCCCTGTGTTAGTATTACCAGATGATAAAGGTGAATTTGTGATATTCAGTGATGCTTCCTATAAAGGACTTGGATGCGTGTTAATGCAACACGGGAAGGTAATAGCATACGCGTCAAGGCAACTCAAGCCGCATGAGCAAAAGTATCCAACGCACGATTTGGAATTGGCAGCAATTGTATTTGCCCTTAAGATTTGGAGGCATTATTTGTACGGGGAAAAGTGCGAGATTTATACGGACCATAAGAGCTTAAAGTATATCTTTACTCAGAAAGAACTAAATATGCGACAAAGAAGGTGGTTGGAATTGATCAAAGATTATGATTGTGCGATAAACTATCATCCTGGAAAGGCAAATGTGGTAGCTGATGCTTTAAGTCGAAAGGAAAAGTTGAATATGTTAACGTCATCAGAAGAATTAATCAAGGACTTTGAAAGATGGAAATAGTGGTGCAAACTCCAGAATGTGGAGGTGAAGCCATTTATGCAATACGGTTTCAACCTGAAATTTTGGAAAAGATTAGATGTTGTCAAGAGCAAGTGATGAATCGCGAAAAGAATAAGTTGACGAGAGAAGAAATTAAAGCTCAAAAGGATGGAAAAGGGATATACCGTGTTAACTCACGTATTTGGATACCTGATGTTGTGGAACTAAAGCACGAGATTTTGCAAGAAGCGCATAACTCGAGATTTTCAATTCACCCTGGGAGTACAAAGATGTACCAGGATTTGAAAGGAAATTTTTGGTGGCCAAACATGAAAAAGGAAACTGCGGAATGGATAAGCAAATATTACACGTGCCAAAGAGTTAAAGCGGAACATCAAAGGCCAAGTGGATTACTTCAGCCACTGGACATACCTGAATGGAAATGGGAACATATCGCGATGAATTTCGTGGTAGGATTACCTAAAACCAAGTCTAATCATGATGCGATTTGGGTGGTAATTGATCGATTAACAAAGTCAGCACATTTTTTGCCAATAAACGAAAGGTTTTCATTAGAAAAGCTGGTCAAATTGTATCTGGATGAAATCGTGATGCGTCATGGAGTTCCTGTATCTATCGTGTCTGATAGAGATCCAAGGTTTAATTCGAGATTTTGGCTACAATTCCATGATCATTTGGGAACGAAATTGAAAATGAGTACAGCATATCATCCGCAGACAGACGGACAAAGTGAAAGGACAATTCAGACAATTGAGGATATGTTGCGAACCTGCGCAATAGATTTTAAAGGAAATTGGGATGATCATTTGCCCTTAGTTGAGTTTTCCTACAACAACAGTTATCACGCAAGTATTGGCATGCCGCCTTATGAAGCATTGTATGGAAGAAAGTGTAGATCCCCTACTTATTGGGACGAAGTTGGTGAGCTCAAGTTAATTGGCCCCGAGCTAGTGCAGCAAACGAAGGAAAAAGTTAAAATGATACGAAAGAGATTAATTACAGCTCAAGACCGACAGGCAAAGTACGCGAATCAAGAGCGGAAAGATGTGCAATTCGAAACTGGAGACAAGGTCTTGTTGAAGATATCTCCTTGGAAAGGTTTAACTCAATTTGGAAAGAAAGGAAAGCTGAGTCCAAGGTACATTGGACCATTTGAAGTATTGCGACAAGTTGGAAAAGTAGCGTATGAATTAGCGCTACCGCTGCAAATGCAACATCTGCACAATGTATTTCATGTATCTCTCCTGAAAAAGTATAATGCCGATGCGAGCCATGTGATCGAGTTGGAACCAGTAGAAATCCAACCAGATTTATCCTATATAGAACAACCAGTGCGAATTTTGGATCGAAAAGAAAGGACGCTTAGAAATAAGTTATACCTCTAGTTAGAGTGTTGTGGAGAAATCCACTAGTCGAGGAATCGACTTGGGAATTAGAAAGCGAAATGAAAGAAAAGTATCCCATCGGTTTGCTTAGATTAGATTCTGGGGACAGAATCCTTTTAAGGAGGGTAGATTATAACGATCGAGAATTTTGCGTCGTAATTAAGAAAGTAAAGTATGTGTTATTTGATGAGATTATGTGATTAAGCGGTGATTATTTGTCTTATCTGTATACTAGAGTTAAGGAGCGTGGATAAAAACGTTCCAATGTAAAGAGTCAGCTTAGAAGTTAAGCTGTGTTGTCGGGCCGTCAGGTAGAACGGAACCAGTTCCATTAAAGAGTTAAAGAATATATAAAAGGGGAATTATGTGTGATTGAATGAAATGAATGTGTCAGTAAAGTGTTTTGTCCTAAGTGACGTGTCAGTCGATAATGATAATGAGAAGCGTAATCGAAACGCTGAGCGTCGGGCCGTCAGGTTGAACGTGACCCGGTACGCGTAAAAGAGGATAAAGATTTAAGAGTGATATATTCTATGATCAGACCTGAGTCATTATGTGACTATATGTGTGTGATTGCTTGTCTGTGTGCATGATTATATGTTCTGTGTCAATTTTTGTTAATTTTAAAGGAATTATGTGATTTAAGTAAAGGTTTAATTAACCTTCGTGCATTTTTATAAAATCATCTGAGATGGATAAAAACATGGGATTTGTTCTGTTATCTTCGTAGAGGTCTTAGAGATTTTTTAAAAATGATAAGTGAATTTAATTGTTGATCTTTGCATTTTTAAATCGATTTTATGTGGGAAAGGTATTTATTAAAGCGAGTTTGCGAAATTCATATAAAATCAACCGCTCGCTCAAATTCTTATTATGAGTAATGGATAAAAAGCTAATTTCGAGGCCTACGCGTTAAAATGTCATTTTCAATAATTCTTGACTTTCCGAGAGAGAAATATTTTTTATTTTGAATTTCGTTGCAATTAAGTAAAAAGAGAAAGAAAATGCAAACTAAAAAGGGAGTTATTAGATTACTATTTTGCCCTTAATCTTGGTGGAGTATAAATACTCCCTTCCTTCCTCATTTTCTTCTTCTTGCCGAACACTCACTCTTTTCTCTCTTCTTTTTCTCTTCTCTCTCTCTCGGACACTCTCTCTCTCGGCTCTCTCCCCATCTCTTTTCTCTCTCTTGCATGCAATAACCAATACTCATCCAAATTCAAAGATATAACCATCTATAGCTTCCATTTTCGGTATACTTCTTAGATTTCACTTGCATGTAAGTGTTTGTATAAGTGTTTATGGTTCCATCTCTATGGTTATGTTCAAGGAAATGTAATTTTTTGATATATGATCATAAGAGTAGATTCAAGTGATTTTATGGTTTAAAACTCAAGAGGAGACCCGTTATGGGCACTCTCAAGTTCAACCACCACCGGCCATGATCCAAAGGAGAGCCGGTGGGTTTTCCATGATGTGATTGTTGGATTTTAATGTTGCATGTTATGGTTTCTTGAAAGCTTGAAAAAGGGTTTTGTTTCTTTTGTTGAAAATTGAGTATGTGATTGGTAAAATGATTTCCTTGATTGTAAAATGAATGTGTGCATGTGATTGTTGCTTAGAAAATCAAAATTGATGATTTGCATGTGAGTTTTTGCTTCGGCTTTATGCTAATAAAAGGGAAATTGAATTTTGTGACTTGATCTTAGTATGAACTAAGCTTAATTAGTAGGAAATAGAGTTGCATGTTGATTTAAAAGAGGAGTTAGTGATGCATGTCAATGTTTGGTTCTTGGATTGTGAATTTTGAATGTTTGCCGAATGGAAAATGGGTTTAAAAGAGATTGATTTGTGATTAAGTGAATGTATGCATTGAATAATTTGATTAAGGTTGAGTCATTAGGTGATGTTTGGCTTTGTGCTTCGGAAATCTTGATGAAAATGAGTTAAATGACTAAGTTAAGGTTTAAAACAAGTTGAAAATGTGATATAGGACTTTGCATGTCAAGATTGATCTTTGTATGTG